>NC_044188.1:23552028-23744727 GCF_900880675.1 Sparus aurata | reverse complement strand
GCCTCGAACTCATCTCATTTCCGCCCGAAATATATTTAAGCGCACCCCATCCGTTCACTCCCTCTTTGACTGATTCTCTACATCGTCAGAACCGAAAGAAAAACAAGAAAGAAAGCAGTACCTTAAAACCATGGAGAACGAACTCTCACTGAACCCATCAGACAGCGAATTGTTTGACGACATCCCAGAGTCCTCTCCATCACCGATCATCCCTCCTCGCCAGCCAGCCCGGACACGTTCTACCATCCACGTCGTCAGGCGCTCCCAGCCTCCGTCCACCGGCGGTTCCAGCACCATCCGCCCGTCTCCCCCCCACCGCTCCAGGGGACGATCTCGCGCTCGGCGTCCGACCGACACTCCTTCCTCCAGCCGCTCCGGACGAAGCCTCCGCGACCCGGCGTCGCCTCGCCGTCTCGCCGATCGTCCCGCGGCTCCAAACATTTCGGAGTGGACGGTCGTTCGTCTCAAGCGCACCCTCACAGAGCGGAACATAACTTTCCACCGCACCGACAACAAGGCGAAGTTATTCAAACTTCTCACCAACTCCCAGCAGAGCAGCATTCCACACCGCAGAACTCCGCGGCCACTTCCGGGTTCACGGCCTCGCTCCCACCGCAGCGCCGATGACGTCATCACGCACCCAGCCCAACCTCACTCAACAGCCCTCCCAGAGGGCCAGGTCGTACTAAACCCACAGCCTGCATCTCTTGCTCCTAACTCTTCTTCTTCCTTACCCCACGCTTCACAAACAACCCGAGCACATGCATCCCTCCATCCCAGCATCCTTTCCTCTTCTCTTTTTCCTAACTTCCCTGTCCCTCCCGTTTCGGCTATGATACCCAGTCATTACCACTTCAGCACACAGAGCGCGCCCACAACAACGGCTCAAGGCAACACCATCAGCCAAAACCCTTACTTTCCTCCGTCTCCTATACCAGCTCTTCTCTCATTCCTAACTTTCCTGTCCTACCTCCTCCGGCTACCACCACCCCCCACATTCCAATTTCAACCGCTTCAGCCGCACAGAGCGCACCTACTACTACCGGTCCTCGGCGGCACCACCAGCCAAAACCCCTCACTTTCCTCCTGTCTCTTCCTTTCCCCCCCTCCCCCACCCCCCAACCCTACCCCATCCTTCCCCATCACCCATATGCGACTCATGTTTCCTTGTCCTCCAACTAACCCACCTGCTTTTTTCACAGCTCCCCCCCACAACCGGATCCTGGCTTTTCCCCACCTATCCCCCCACTCACAATAACTTCACTCTAGCCACAGCACTTCCTCCAGACGCCAGTCGCTTCCTCTCGCCCCATCTCCCGTGTCAGCCATCTCCGCCAACAGATTCTCACGGGTAACTTACGTCGACCCTCGCCCACCCTTATACATCCGTCCACTTTGCAACCCCCAGGTACCCAGAGAACTACAAACTGTACTCGGTCCAATTGCGCTCAAGCAACCCCCTGTCACACCGCTCCAAAGAACTCACCCCCGTAGAATTCACCCTCTCTTTCTCCCTGTACGCGGACATCATTTGCTCATCTTTCCCCGAACGCAGGCAAGAGCTGGACGACTACTTGCTCTCTGGTCCTCGACCTGGCCTTGCGGTTCGGAGGCAACGGTTTTTTTATACATACCACATTCTGTTTGCTTCCCAAGCCGCTGGCCGCCTTCATCAATTCAACCAAGGAACGTACTGGGGTACGCTGGACACAGAGCTCTATTGCCGCGTCTTTCGGCCCGCGCTTCGCTTAATTGCGACATGTGCGGCGCCCCATCACATCCCACCACAAACTTGCACCCTCACCGCTTCTCTACCCCCTACCACCTTTCAAACTAACCAGAAGCCGGCTGTTTTCCACAACATGCCCCCAACAGCCCCTCCTCCATCCATCACTCCCAAACCAGTCAACATCCAACCGATCGCTCTCGGCCCTCTCCCTAAAGGAGTCGACAAAAGAGGCAGACCAGTATTATACCAGGGCGGGAGGATGGTATGCAACAACTTCAACGACCTCGGTTGCAAAGTCTCAAGCTGCCGCTTCCTCCATACCTGCTCCTTCTGCGGCGGAGCCCATGCCAGATCCACCTGTCCACATAACCCCACCAAACACGGCCTGTGTAAGTATCTGAACACACCCATCAACATCCACGCTCTCTCCGATGCTTTAAAATGTCACCCCGACCGCAAGTTCGTTAATTACCTCATCCAAGGATTCAAAGACGGATTTCACCCAGGTCTAGTAGTCACACCAGATTCCTCCCATACATGCCACAACCTACAATCTGCCACCTCCCAGCCCGACATAGTCGACAAACTCTTGGACCAAGAAATCAAAGACAGATTCATGATCGGTCCATTCCCCAAACCACCATTCAGTCCATTCAGAATCAGTCCAATTGGCATCGCCACCAGGAAATACTCAGGAAAAAAGAGACTCATTATAGACCTCTCATCCCCCCACAGCTCTCCAGTCCCAAGCATCAACAGCCTAATCCCTAGCCCAGACTTTTCAATGCACTATGCAACTATAGATCATGCCATCTCCCTCATCAGTACAGCCGGCCAAGGAGCTTGGTTGGCTAAAGCAGACATCACCAGTGCATTCAAAGTCATTCCCATCCACCCAGACTTCTGGCATCTCTTTGGCGTTCAGTGGAGGGGTGCATACTACTTTGCCGTACGCCTCACCTTTGGGTGCAAAAGCAGCCCAAAAATATTCGATTCCTTATCCGAAGCACTCTGCTGGATCCTGCTGAACAAACACAGATTACCTTACGTCGTTCACCTCCTAGATGACTTCCTTACAGTCACGCCATCCTCTTCTCCCCCGTCACACGGTCTCACCACACTGATCTCCGCCTTCAACGAGCTCGGAGTCCCTCTCTCCCCAGAGAAAACCGAGGGCCCCAGCACATCCCTGGAATTCCTCGGCATTACCCTTAACTCCGTGTCACTCCAAGCATCCCTGCCAACAGAAAAAATACACCGGATTTCCTTAATCATTTCAAACTTCCTCCTGGCGGACAAATGCACCAAACGCCAACTCCTCTCGCTACTCGGCCACCTCAACTATGCAATCCGCATCATCCCACAAGGTCGATCCTTCCTGTCTCACCTGCTTTCCATAGCCTCCTCAGTCCCATCACTCCACGACAACGTCACACTGGACAACTCCTGCAAAATGGAGCTCAAGCTATGGCACCAGTTCCTCTCTTCTTGGAACGGCATCTCCTTCTTCTACGACACAAACATCACTTCATCAGAAGACATCCAACTATCTACAGATGCAGCTCCTTCCATCGGCTTCGGCGGCTATTTCAGTGGCAAGTGGTTTTCAGCCAAATGGCCCCCCTGAATTCTCATCGCTCTCTCCTTCCTCTGCCATCTACGAAATGTACCCGGTCATCATAGCAGCTATTCTTTGGGGCCACAAATGGTCAAAGAAAACCATCACCATCCACTCCGACAACACCGCAGTCGTAGACATCATCAATAAGGGTCGTTCACACTGCCTAGACATCATGCAGTTCGTCAGGAAACTCACCCTAGTCTCGGCACAACACCAATTCATCATCCGAGCAGCTCACATCCCCGGTCATCAGAACACAATTGCTGACGCACTCTCCCGTTTCTCATTTCAGAAATTCAGACAGCTGGCACCAGCCTCCGACACGGTCCCAACTCCAGTCCCACCGTTTTCTGCCACCATCTTCAATTGACTCCCGAGCTTCAAAACCTGGTTTCCATTTCCCAAGACGCCATCCTGAACAGTGTCGCTCCCCGTACACTCGCATCATACATGACCGGATGGAATTGTTTTAAAACATTCCACGCCTCTCATAATCTTCCGTTTCCTTCGCTCGACGTCTTGACCCTGTCGAGCTTTATCTCATTCGCCCATTCCATCCTGAAGATGAAATCCACTACCATCCAGGCCTACATAAGCGGCATCAACTTCTTCACCAGACTAACCTCCGGGGCTCCATGCCAAGCCACTTCCCATTCTCACATAACGATGCTAATCAAAGGTCTCCGCAAGACAGAAGTCCATACTCCACCAAAACGCTCGCCCCTAACCTCAGATCTCCTCATCCGATGCATCAGAACCCTCCGCTCAGGTTATTCATCTCCGTACGTCGACAAGGTCCTGGAATCCATGTTTCTTCTAGCATTCTTCGGCTTTCTGCGCTGCTCTGAATTCACGGCTTCTACCTCTAAATACAACCCATCTTGCCACGCATCCATTTCCGACATCTCCAATCCATCCACCGACACCCTTATTTACAACCTTAAATGCAGCAAGACCAACCAGTCCGGTCCACCGCAACCCATCTATCTCTTCCGCCTAGACTCTTACATCAGCCCTTTCGAACCGCTACAAGAATACATCAACTCTAGGCTAGCCAGCAGAGCCTCCCCCCAGGACCCTCTGTTCGTCACGGAAATAGGAAAAATAGCCACACGCCACTGGTTCCACCGTCACCTCCGCCAAATCCTGTTTCAATCAGGAATATCCCCAGATCTGTACTCAGGGCACTCCTTCCGCATCGGAGCCGCCTCCTCCGCCTCCAAGCAGGGGGTCCCCGACCACGTAATCAAAATCCTTGGCCGATGGTCTTCCCCCGCTTACCACACATACATCCGCAACGACGTAAACGACATCAGAAACGCTCACGCACACCTGTCTCACTGAAGTTTCCTTGGGGGCTAACGAAGAGATCGGAGGCGGCTCCCCCACTCAGCGTCTCCACACCCACTCCGTTCCTCCTGTTCCTCTCGCCAAACCTCCCCTTCCGTCCTCTCATCCCACCAGCTTCTTTCCCTTCCTGTCAACCCTCACCCGTCCTTCCTAAACCCCCTCATCCCTCGACCCTCGACCCCTTCCCCCATCCCTCGACCCCTACCCCATCATCCCTTCATCCTTCCATCCCTCGACCCTTTCCTTCCCAGCATCTAACATGTGTCATTATGCTTAATAAATCCCTGTTTTCATTCCATACAGCTTTTGGCGTGGTCTTTGTTAGTGAAATGAAGTTTTATAACTAGGTTCGGGAACAAAGACCACGCCTCGAACTCATCTCATTTCCGCCCGAAATATATTTAAGCGCACCCCATCCGTTCACTCCCTCTTTGACTGATTCTCTACATCCCTCCCTCCCATTCCCCTTCTTTCCTCGTGTTTTCTCTCTCTCATCCACATACAGGAACCAGGGGCTAACGAAGAGATCGGAGGCGGCTCCCCCACTCAGCGTCTCCACACCCACTCCGTTCCTCCTGTTCCTCTCGCCAAACCTCCCCTTCCGTCCTCTCATCCCACCAGCTTCTTTCCCTTCCTGTCAACCCTCACCCGTCCTTCCTAAACCCCCCTCATCCCTCGACCCTCGACCCCTTCCCCCATCCCTCGACCCCTACCCCATCATCCCTTCATCCTTCCATCCCTCGACCCTTTCCTTCCCAGCATCTAACATGTGTCATTATGCTTAATAAATCCCTGTTTTCATTCCATACAGCTTTTGGCGTGGTCTTTGTTAGTGAAACAATCGCGGTGCGCTGTGAAGCAGTCAGGCCGATTCAGACTTGTCTTGTTCATCCATGTTCAATGACGATCAGCAGAATTGCTTTTTGACTTCAATTTTAGAGGCAATTCTGCCGTTCTGAATGTTTTTTATTGTCCCAAGTGCTTCGTGTCCCCAGATCAAAGGAGATGCGTATGTCCATGTGAATTACTCTATATATTCAGGGCGAAAAAACATCCCAGTTTGCTCTCTATTCTGTTCTTAGCTTTAAAGCTTCCGAGTGTGGCGAGATCTCTCCTGCTCTGTTGTCAGTTTTATTCCACTCAGCACACCCTGAGCTCAAATAGTGCCTGTAAAACAGAGTAAGTCTTAAGAAGTTCGACTAAGTTGCTGTCATAGTGTAAAAATGAGTGGCTCGTTTACAGTTCATGTACAGTGGATTAAAAGGGGAGAGTGGAGCATGGCCTGCGGGGTTTTCACTCACAGCAATAATCTTATGAGTCTAATGAACCGCTTTCCACAAGAGCTAACAAAGAAAGTCCCTGTGGGCAAATGACTTGAAACATGTTATCCTAGATGGGTTTTTTTTTTCTTTTTGTTGCTGTATCAAAGTGTTGGGAGGACTTGGGGGATGTAAACATTGTTAAAATCATCTTTGGATCAAATGCTTTGAATATTTTTGCTTCTGGCTGCTACTAACATGACAACGATGAAAAAAGAAAAAAAACACTCTGAGTTGTAGCATCAGATATTTAACATGTAAAGGAAAGGTCCTCACACACTGACTGGACCTCTGAAACCACGCTACTTAGATATTTCTTTGAGTTACAGATAATAGTGAGACAGTGTGAGTGCAGCAGCTAGTGTGGCGTGTGGAGGGACTGTGGCTTGTCAGATTTGTACAGAGCGATTCACAGACACTGAGCAGCTGTGGAAGTAACGTCCGGTATTCATGGTCGTTTCATGCCTTCGGCCAGGAAAAACCATGATGTTGGTCTTTGTGCCTTACAACATGGTCAGCTTCCTTCACAAGCAAATTTCTTTGTTCTTCGTTCTTAGGTGCATTGAAACTGGCATAGGTTTGGTTTTTTCAATCTTGTTATCGTAGGCAACTGACTAGGCTCCAGTTACCTACTATACAGCACCTAGATTTGCCAATATTGATTCGCAGGTGGATCAACAGTCGTAGCAAAACCCAGACAAGCACAATTATTTAATCAATGTTGATGTTAACGCATATTTTTCTTTGTCATGTGTTTATTTCTTGAATAAACACAGTACTATTTTGTGTTTATGTAGTACTTTGTGTATATGACGATACTGTAGGCTATATTTTTCTCACAGGTATTTTGTTTTACTCCTGATCAGTTAGTATTGTCTACGTCAAATGGACTCATTAAATAAAAATTTAATTCAATTAATATTTAACCTGATGACTTGCATGTACCCTACACAAAGGTCGTCATCTTTCACCGCATTTCTTACAGGTAAAGTGAGATCAACACAATCCACAAACATGTTTGAGGGTCTGCAGTGGAGCAATTAGAAGACTTGGTTTGCTCCCGACTCTGGAAAGTGGAGTCTGTTTGTCAGGAAGTGAAGTTTTAAACCCCGCGGAGGACCAGACTGGAGCCTCATGGCAGCGCCGCATAAGGGAGCTTTATTTTTAGCAGTCGAACAACAGGAAGGAGAAAAGGAGGCCAATTCTACCTGGCAAGATATGTAGGAATGATGACACCGGCTCAGTGGAGTGTAAACTGAGCGCCGAGAGGTTGGTACAGTTTGATAAGGTGAGCACTGTCGGGAGAGAAAGTGGGTGAAAAGTGAGTTAAGGAGAGAAAAAAGTCAGTGGAGCAGTGACAGACGGCGTACGACTCGGGTCAGAAAGCTCCCCTGATGATCCGCCGCAGGAACGAACCGTAGCATTCCCAAAAGAAGACAGTAGGTGTTCAGGTACAGAGAAAATATAACCCGCAGTCAAAGCAGTGTTCCGGAGAAGCTTTTAAATATCTTTAAATATCAAACACGGTTGTATAGGCTAGTCTAGAATATATAGTTTTATTTGCATGACATGAATTATTTAATGATTTATTCATATCGTCTTGTTATAAAATCCTGTGTTGTATAGCGATAAACATGTTAAATGGAAAAAAAGATGTTTAGCATCCAAGACGATATCAGCACATTTCAAGTTTGCTAACACGCTTGAATGTAGAATCAGAATATGACCTTTCCCTGTCTGTTGACATTCTCATGCACATAGAACAGAACGCTTTGCATATCACAGTAACATCAGACTCATAACACAATTGTTCCCATGTTTGATCATTCAACCTTTTCCAGAACCCAGACGGTCTGACCTTCAGTGCATTATAGCGCAAAACGGTTCTGTATGACCACATTTTGCATCCCACCACCTATAGATGGCGAATGGTAAGCGGACTTTAACAGTCTGCCGACCACTCCAAGCGCTTCACAACACTTGTCACATTCACCCATTCACACACACACACGCAATGTTGCGGTTCAGTATCTTGCTCGCAGATGCTTCGACAAGCAGCCAGGGCGGCCGGGGGAATCGAACCAGCTACCTTCCGATTACTGAACGACCCGCTGAGCTTCAACATATTGGTAACTAGCAATGTAATGGAGCTGATCGATAACAGAAGCGGCCATTTGTGGATTTGCTGGCACGTCACAGCTGTAATTATTTCTCATTTTTTTTATTCTCATTCGTTCATATTTTAATATTTCGGCCTCTATGTCTGACCGATTTAGACACCAGTTATCAATTGGGAATGAGATAGGCCTATTTTCAGAAATATCAACATGAACACAGTCACAAGCCACTGTGTTTGTGACAGTCTCCTCTGTATTCCTGCATTCGGCGGATGTTTACCTCTTGCCTCCCTTTCTTACAACGCCTTTGTGCACACTCAAGTGTTCTGTGCTGACAGCTCTCAGTATAGGCACATGACCCGTATGCTGAAATCTCAAAACTTGGCTCAGTGTGTCATCGGTAGTACTGCACGCTGGAGATACTGCTCGTCTCAGTGAGCGCTGCTTTTCAGCGATTTGTTCAGGTAGCAGAAACCGGCGGATTCGGCACTCGTCTCATGACAGGCTGCGGATAGAGCGCCTGCGGGGCTTGGCGAGTCTGGCTTTTGTAGCTTTGTTGTTAGTTTTTGTTGTTTTGAGCATCGGCGCGTTAGTGTGTGTGAAAAGACTCGAACCGCCGGCTTCTGCGTCAGTATTCACCTGCGCGGGAAAAACGCGACACATGCTCTCAGTAAACTGTTTACGCAGCTCTTTATTTTGTCATCCGAGATATCACAACGGCGTGCTTACAACAGAGGGAGATCCTGCATTGCATCCTGGCTTTGAATTGTTTGAGGTCTGTCGGAGGGAGAACGGGCAGTTTGACACGCAGCATCGCACAACGAGTAGTTAAGACAGACGGCTCCACTATCCCCGCCCTCAATCCTAAATGATCACAGAAGACAAGCGTCGTCTCAGCCTGGATTCCAGCTCGTTGTGATCCCCCCGCCGAACCACCTGTATTCTGCACAAACCTGTGCCAGACCCACCTCCGCCCGCCCACTTCCTTGAAGCACTGCCAGCACTTTAAATGCAAATAGCACATCAGGCCCGACTATACAGCAGCCTGTTTAGGTGGCACTTTTGTAGATAGAGATTAGTGAATCATTTAAAGGCAAATCCAATCTGCAAGTCGCAGGGGTGGCGTGCATGTGTGCATTAACTTGCCTTACAAGGCGGTGCTGCAGGGAGGGAAAACCTTCTCTTCTTTTCATTACAGAGGGCCAGATTGGGAAATGGATCAGGCTCCGCATTCATTAGCACGCACACAGAGGCGTGTTTACGGCACGCAGACCGCCGATTGCTCACCTGTCAGGGTTTTCTCACAGGGAGGTATTTATCACAAGGGGAAATGAATGCCCACCCCCCACCCCCATAAACACCTTTGATTTTAGGCTTTCTTCCGAGTATGACAACCATTAGCAGTTAAATGGCATTGGGTGCAATTAAAAGAAATGATGGGGAGGTAATCAGTGGGTGCCCAGAGCTATCACCTGCACCGATGTGTCTGAAATATGCATAAGGAGATGGAGGCGGTGACTCCGGATGAGGTTGAGCCTCTAATTAAGAGAGAATGCCCTCAGTAACCCAGATGTCAGGAAATACAGCGTGATGGCAAAACCTGAGGGATGAAAAGTCAAGGCAAGAAATTCAACAAATCCAGATTCCGTAGGTACGCGTGGTCTAAGACTGCTACAGAAGTCCCATGTGCAAACTTTGCAGTTAACTTCTCAATTATGGTATAAAATGGTCTTTGATTGTGCTCTTTTCAGTATATGTAAGAGCTTCTCGTGCCTTATGGAGAGCACTCTGATAATAGCCTCATGACTCAGAGTGCACATTGTGCTAATTAACAAACAAAAATGCACAGTCCTTCCCCCAATTGTGTATTTTTCTGGTATCCAAACCTTATCAATAAATAATGCTGGCAGCACCCGAGACTGTGACTGAAATGTAAATGAGAGTCGGTTCCTCCCGTGTTCCTCTGTTGGTTTGTGGTCTTCCAGGCAGTTATTTCTGAGGCAAATATGGGTCACGACTCTGCAAGGTGTTATTTGTACACACCGGCCCCTTTACACAGCGTCTGAGCCGCGATGAATTTAACCAGGCCTTTTTTTTTTTTAAACTTACCTTTTCACTTCCTCCTCGGATGCCGGTTATTTCAAGAATACAAGCTGTTGTGTCTGCAGCCACTGTGATGTGGAATGAGACGTCTCTGTGTCTGAACACTCTCGGTCTCTGCATATTGAAGGGAAAGTGGTTGACACGCACAGCACTGTGCGTCACACAGTCGGGCTTTAATTAGTTTCTACGTTCCATGTTACAATCCTTAGTGTCTATATTTGGATAGTGAAAGGCTTACTTCTCATATTTGTTCCGGAGTTTAACTTCGCCATTAGTGTTTGGCTCTGGTGACTGACCACATTTTGCTATGCGGGTAAATGATATGCGAAAAATGACTTCCCAGGCCCACAGTAGGCGTGCGTGTCGTTGATGGCTTTTCCACTTGACCCCCTTTCTATTACAGAATTTGACAGAGCTAGTATTTAATATTCTGCTACTATTCTGGGCTTTTCAAAAATCCAATTAGGCTCCCGAATTTACTGGATTATGACACGACCATTTGGGATTTAAAAAGCCTTGGTTCAGTCTTTGTAGAGGACTTATCATTGATATTTTAGGGGGAAGAAAATTTTTAATTGGTGCCCTATTTGTGCGTGCAAACATACAAACGTGAAATAAGCATTCAGTTTGCCCTCCGTTGTGATTACAAGTGCAGATCACACCGTCTGCCTTTCACAGCTGAGGACATTATGCTGCTTATGCATACTGGAACCCCAGGTACACTGCTGTAATGATATAGGTGTCAGTGACAGAAAACATTAATATCAACAGTTCGACTCCAACAGGATATAAGAGGTGATTTTTTTTTTCAATTTTACAGCTAATAGCGCCTTGCGTCCTGCGTGGACCACTGTCAATCACATCTTTGATCCTGAGACTTTTCCCCCTAAGGCTGTCAACGCCTCGCCTTGCCCTGCTGTGCTGTGATTGGCTGGTACTTGTTGGATCTGCACAGAGCCCTAGACTGGAGGAGAGTCGCAACACTGGAGGCTCAAAATGCTTGGTCATCAGGTGACTGACAAAATACAAAATAAAGACGTTTATTGAAATAGATGGGCTGATGCAAGGGGGAAATAAGTATTAGATGCGTAAAAGAATAACTACATTCTTAACAGAAAAAGTTAATAGATGCAATGAAGATTTAAATGGGGAGGAGCATAAATATATAAAATACAAGTCAAAAACAAAAGTAAATAGAGAAGAAAATTTAAATATGTATAATCATTTAGTTTGCATTTTAGAGATTACTTAATGCCTACATTTATTTTTAATGTTGCTATTCTAACTTATTTATTTCCTTATTTCTATTTGATTTGGGCAGTTTCAGTCCACCATACTAGATGTGAGCATCGCAGCGTGCCCTCAGAGTGATCTCACGGTAACTCATTGAGAAAAATCCATTATGTAGGGCGCTTAATTATGCTGTTTGTCTCACACCTGCTCGTGGTTACACAGACACACTGATGTAATGCCACTGTAAACGTATGCCATTTCGCTTCAGGTAATGCCTTCAGACATTTTTGTGGAGGCACTGGCAGGAAAGTGTGACCCACATGTTGTTAACAACGCTGGGCTTACACTGCGCATCCAATTCACACCTTCAGATGTTTTTTTATTTGGAAGCAGCATCGTTCTTGCATCGCCATGGCAAATAGGAAATTAGGAGTCACGCTGCAGACGACCGGCTGTATTTGTTTTCCATTGCCTTGTGAATTTCATCTGCCGCGCTTGGATGACGCTCCCCCTCGCCCGCCCGCCCACCTTCAAATGGTGCAGGAGACCACACCGTTTGTCTGCGCTCCTCCATTCTCCATGTGCACGGCAGGTCTCGCCATTTGTTTTTTCTTTTTGGTTTGTTTATCCTTTCAGTCACATTTTGATTATTTGTTTGCCGAATCACACAAATAGCTACTCTCAGTTCAACGAGCACCCCTCCTGCTCCTCCCTCCCTCCCCAGGTTTGGCCAGGGAAAAAAGTGTGCTCCTTCAAGCACAACTCTCATGTCCGTGCAATGTACTGATATTTTTTCTCCCCCCCCCCCTGCTTGTTTGGCATGCCAGGGGAAAACACACATTGTGTATTCACCAATCACAAACAGCAAGTGACAGAGGATATTCCGCCACAGTGGCCAGATATGTAAAATCTCCGGGAATGAGTTTCAGCCTGAGCGGTGCCAGAGTGATCTGCAAGTATAATGGTTCTGGCCTGCACGGGTTTATCCAAAGTAAGGCGAGTATTTAATGAATTTAAAAGACCTATTTAGTATGACACCATTGTGGAGGGAAGCATCCATCATTTTGTTTGACTATTCCCTCACGGCCTTGACTGCTTGACTGTGACGCTGCCGCTGTAGTGGTACCTAGAAGTGGATGTAATTAGAGTTGTATTGGAGGTTCACGCTGATAACCCAGCCGGATCGACAGGTCCTCTTCAGGAGGCGCTCCTTGCCTGGCCAGGGCTCTGATATTCAGCCCAGCCCGAGGTGAATTCCCGCTGTATGCTTTATGGCATGTGTGGAAATGATTCTTGTTTGTTGTGGACAAGCGAGCGATTTATCACCGCGCCATATTTACCTTCCGCCTCTTCTCCATGTACTTCATTTCTGTCTGCTGGAGCTCATTAAACAGGGCTAAGGGACTGGGTGAAGTGAGCAGCGTGTCCTGAGGAGGAAGCTTGTCTTCCAAAAGCATTACCATAACCTAGCGCATCTATCCTCCAGGCATGCTGGCCTGCCTGCCTGCCCGCCTCTCCCCACCCTGTTTGCAGTGGCCCTGAGCTATGTGTGTATATTTGCTATTATTAGGAGGAGAACTGCTGGAAGGTATAGAAAAAATGCCAGGGAGGGCAGCTATTTATAACGGCTGGTGCTTGGCCTTGATCCTTGTTTTCCCTCCCTCTCCTCCTTTCATATCAGAGCGCGCAACGTGTCCCTCTCGCACCGGTGCGAATCGTACCATGTGCTGGCCGGGCATCAGCACGTTGCCCTCCAGTTCAACTCCATGCCTGTCCACCTCTATGCCGACGCGGCGATAAATCACAGGGTGTCATGGTCCAACACCTCCTTTATCTCCCACACGGCAACAGACGAACAGACCACAGAAGAAAGTCGGCGACTGAGAGGAAGCAGGAAAAACACAACAGGGAGACGCGCAGCAAGGGTATCAGAGATTTTTAGAGTCGCTATTTTTAGAAGACTTATGTGACGTCTTTTAATTTGACTCAGCCAGCGGCAAATTAATGAACTGCGTAGCCGGGCTGTTTAATAGTTTCTTTGCCGGAGCTATGCAAAAAAAAATCCATACAGTCGGTGATATACACGAGTCCTCGCTGACATTGCAGTGCTAATGCGGGCAGAGAGGACTCCCTCTCTCAAGCACCACCAGCTGAGAGCAGCTCTCCCCCCCCCCTTCTCCCTTTCTCTCCCACATGTGTGCTCTACTCAAACATTTGTCTTCCCACTTTTTGTTTGACAATCATTTCCTCCTCTCCCTCCTAAAAATACAAAACACTTCTCTCTTTCCATTACGTTTTTTTTTTCTTCTTCTTTTTTTCTCTGACCCATAACTGTTCCTTTCCATCCTGCATAGAGAGAAAGAAAACAGAGTCGCCAGGAAAAAAAGAGACAGGAAGAAATCTCTCCCCTTTCCCCCATTTTCGGCGACTCGTCTCCGAGCGACGTGTTATCAACCACTTAAATCACCAAAAAAATCATCGGATAAGATAATCTCTTGATTGCCTTGATCATAGTGTTTTTCCCGGGCACTTTTTGTAGAGAGACAAAAAGACATGTGAGTGATATGACTCTGTGATTAGACCACCCTAAAAATATCATTTAAGACAAAGAGAGCTGCAGAACAGTGGAGCCGCTCCTCTATTCTACCCATTCATCTGTATAAAGAAAAACAAACAAACCACGATTTAACTGCTCTCTATCCAGAGTTATTTTTGGTTCTGGATGTGACAGGTATAATTATGGCAACCATATGGCGCTTTTCTTATCTGTATTTTGACGGCGGCGCAGAGGTCATTCCACCACCCGCGTCCAACGCTGAAGTCAACAGTGTTGTCAAGGCTACCGCACGCAGGACGTGAGCCCCGCCGCCGAACACATCGCTTTCTCGTTCCATTTTTAAAGCCGTGACCGCAGCCAGTGCTTCATGCATATCCCGATGTATTCCCTATCTTCCCAGTTTTAACTTGTGAACCCTCACATCAGCTTAAAAGAAGCTGCAACGCTTCCTCTCAGTTCCGTGGCGGTCGGAAAAATCACAGTGGATATTCTGTGGCACTAACCGGAGATTTTATTAAGGCTGAAGGCCTGCAGAGTCAACCCCGGCTATTACACTCACCATAGCAGTGAATGTGCTCACCCACCGAGAAAGAGCAGAGAAAGGGAGAATTGGAGTTATGAAAGACTGTGGATGGAAAACGAGAGAGGAGGTGACAGAATGAGAAGACGGAGAGGCTGCACAGCTGGCCTCGGCCCAACAAATTCATTTTGTGGGGCCACAAATCAGTCAGTGTTATGTGAGTCAGAATCCACAACTTGTTTGCCGTGGAACAGCAGCAAGTGCTCGCAGTGTTGGAGCACGATCAAAGTGGATTGCGGTGCAAGTGAACACACCCACTGGAGCGGGCATGGAAATCGCTTCGCTTTTAATTCACTTAAGTTCCGTGTTTAGCTTATTTAATGAACACTTGTGTTAGAAGCATTAAATACAGTCCTGTTATCCACCTACAGCGCAGCTGCTGACCCTACGTGGTGCAGACCAGTTCAGTCATGCATAAATGGCAACTATGCCCCAGGGGCATGTTGTGCACAAAAAATACCTTGTTTAACCTTATCTTGTGAGCCTACATTCAGTTAAACTGACTTTCACGATTTTATGGAAGAGAGCAGCATTAGGCCTGACACCTCCTATACCAGTGTAATATATTACAAGTGAATATGATTAATCTTATATACTGCATAAAACACACTGGCACAGCTATGAAGTCAAAACATACACACCCTGGAATGCATGGTGAATTCGCAGCAGGATTCTGCTATGGTACATCACCCCGTATCCTTAATAGAAACACCTACAGAATGGATTTCTTTTTTAATCAGCAGCAGCCGTAAAGCGCCATACAGTAATGAGCTAGGTGATATTTAGTGGGTGGCCCCTCCTGACTAAAGCAAAGTGACAGCTGCATGCTAGGTTGTAATTTGTTTCTTATAAAGCCCCAGTTCAGTGTCCAAGCTCATTACATGTGAGAATGTGTCAGAGGCTGTATTTCGCTGGTAAGTAAACAGCAGTTTCAAGTGCACAAAACCTCCAATCTCGAGGGGCTGATGCAAGACATAATCATATCTCTGGCTAAGCTGCTCTGTACCCAACTGCAGTTTTGTGCATCTGACACAAGACGAGTGCAATTTTTCAATGCAGTGCCGTGTACTGTGAAAACAAAATGCACTGGATTGCGAGTTGTTTGTTCACAAAGAATTTCAAAGATGCATAAAAAATGATCAGTGCGGATGATGTATACCACTTAGGAATATGCTCTCTGCCACTGGGAAATGTAGAGAGATCAGTCTGTAAACCTGCTCCAGTCTTTTCATGAGGCTTGAAATCAGAGACATGGAAACACTCAAATGTAAAATCTATGTCTGCTCCACAGACACACTCAAATGTACAAGTTATACTGAACATGGCTAATGGGAATAAATACAATTTAAACCTCAGATGGATGAATGGAACAGTCAGAATCCTGCTTATCTCCTAAGAAGCAGTGTCAGATTTGCCATCTTAAACAGTAAAGGGAAGTAATTCAAGAGATACTTTGACTACTTTGGCTAATGTTGATTATGTGTGTAAGGTTTGGAGAGCCTCAACTGAATGTGCAGTATACCGTCAGCCAGAGCCCATGTTTTTGATCAGTTCTCCTTTCTGAATTGAACATTAGCCTTTACCCCTCACCTGCCAATCAGTCAATTATACACAGACAGGTGGCTAATGCTACCTAATTAGCTATTAGAATACATTTCCTCACATTACAAGAACGGAAGGAAGGACGTGTTATCAGGGAAAGATAAGGCACACGTGAAACTTTCAGGATTACCCTACTGAAAAATCTATTAAAGTTTCAAATACCCACCGCCTGAGGACTTGAAAGGTGACTTTGGGAGGGTTTTTTTTTAGCGTGCACTTTCTTGGAGGACGTGAGCTGTGATCGACTTCAATTGTGCAGTGGTTACTTTGGAAACAAAGCTAACAAAGAAAAAGTCATCCAAAGGTATCAAAATGCCCGTTGAAACATCGCAGACCACTCCTACAGCTTAGCACATTGGCATTTGAATATTGCACGTGTCCGGTACGCTCCTTACACACAGCTCGCTGCACAAGATGGCGGAAAACGTTAGCCTGTTTGTCATCATCATCTACACTCTTCAGCTAACAATCGATTTCCCCACCTGTTCCACTGATCTCTCTGTTAGAGGGGAGTGAGACAATTCTTCAGAAAAGCACGTTCATGTGAAATCCGAGCGATTCCGTTCTATTCTCTGTTTTTGTTGCTGTTGCATTTGAATAAATGGAAATAGCATACTATTCTGTACAAAGAGGTTGAAGCAATCTCTATTTAGAGTTCGCTGCGAGGCATCCCAGAGGACTCTGGGACTTGTAGCTGCAGTTGATTGTGTTTCTTGTGTCCGTGTCTCTGGAGCGTTCGCATCAACTCGAGCGTGATAGTTTCCATAGTCCGCGCCTCTTCGCCTGATTCAAACATGATTGACGTATGAGGCAGACCGTACCTCCATTATCATATTCATTACCTGTGTTATTGGAATCCACACATGCAGGGCTGAGCGTTCTACCTCATATGCAGGTAGACCCTTCCCAGGAGACGAAAGGTTACTCGTGCCCCTTTTCTCCTGCTAATGTTAGTCTTGTATGGAAACTACTCTCATCATGACTCGTCCTATCCGAGCTGCGACCGGTCGAGCACATGGCGAGATCCCATCAGGACAAATTAGGAAGACCATGAATAAACTCTTCTGTGAGAAAGGAGGCAGAGAATCGAGATGGACACCTTCGACTGAAGCGATTTGATTCACTCCAAATGATCGGCCTGGATAAAACCCGAATGTTTGGTGCTCACAGTTGTGCTTTCATCACTAAGAAGAAGGGGGAGTGATCTATAGAGATATCTTTTTTTTTTCGAACTTTGCTGATAAATGAAACCTGTACCTAGGCTGAAAGGTGAGGACAGAGATGGAGACTTGTGTTCACAGCCAGAAAGGTGATGAATGGAAACGGTGATAACCAGAAATGAACTTTTTATCCGTACAGAGGCTGCTCCGTTTTTGATAATCTATTGCCGTAACGGCCCATCCATCAGCCAAAACAAATTTGATGTGAGTCGGCAGGCAATGCTAATCATTCAAAGTGTTTACTGACAGTCGCATGAAAATGACGACTGGAGAGGGAAGTCATCCTTTCCATTTCCCATTTACACTTTCTGTCATTTTTCTATTTCCCTCGTGTAGTACCCGACGACAAACAGTCACATTTTTTCTCCATGTGCATGTGTAGTCTTGTGAGAGCTGAAGTCAAGAAATCATGCGGAACCAAACACCGGTTTGGATACCTTATGAATGGACGGATCAATTGATTGATTTGTGTTAGCGTGTAAATCCTGGTTACCTGCAGATGGTCCTGAAATCCCCTCAGCATGATTAGCAGCTTCCCACTGAGAATGCTAAGTAGCCCAAACACCACACACATAACAGAGCTCAGACGGAGGGGGTCGTTCATGTGTGTGTGAGTGTGTGTGTGTGTGTATGTATCGGAGTATGGTTAAAGTTTGCTGGCAGCTTTTGGTATTTCTCTAAGAGCCAGTTCTTTGACTAGTTTGATCGCTGTGCTGAGACGGTGTCACTGCAGAGAGGAGTGTGTTTTAACCTCTGAGGAGGAACGATATGTATGCAGACTCGCTGATATTTCATCAGAGTGACTCAGTGAGTCTTATGATCATCTCTATCAAAAGAAATCCCTGCACAGTTAGACGTGTGTGTGCGCGCGTGTGTGCGCGTGTGTGCGCCTGTGTCATATGGCCCAAGTTGCCCAATAAGGGTATCATTGGTTTGTGCTGAACTTTTCATTTCTTGTCGTTCTTTCTTGGCAGGGCTTGTCAAAGAAATGATCTTGCTTCACTGGTCAGTGAATCAGTCACGCCTCAGCCCATAGTTGCTCTGGAAAATTGCCTTGGCTTTAGAATAGTCCGCAGCTCGGGGCGTGGAATTGTCTGTGACCAATACTGTTTTTCCCTCTACAAAATTACATGGGTGTTTTTTTTTGTTTTTTTTACTTCCGAGTTCTGGGGGTCATTCAGGCACCCTCCGAAGCACACACAACAAAATCCTACATTAGTTTTCATGTCCGAATAAAAATAAATCACACAGCTCGTTTTATCCTTTCGGCTCTGTGCCCTTGTTTGATCTCGTTTCTTCAACATAACATTTATCAGACAAGAGTGCCCTTATCTTTATATTGTGGGAATAATTAGCCGAAAGCACAAAATCACACCCACAGAAAGCTACGATGTTGTTGCTACAGTGCAAAGGCCACTCCTCCTCTGCTGACCACTGTTTGGCTGTCAAATATGAACATGTAAGACTAATGTGAATAAGTCAGTGTCAATAGTGATATCAATGTTTACCACAATTCAAGCCTTACCTTTACTGAACCAGTTCTACTCAATCAGACGATAAGAGAGACATGTTGCAGTGAAAATATTAAAAAATAAATAAATAAATCTTCTCACATGCATACGAATTCCATACATGTTCATTCATTTCATTCCTAATCATAGCTGGGTACATAATGACTTTGCACGTCGTGTTTTTTGGATGTAAAGTTGGGGCTAATACTGCGTGTTTCAAGTTATAGTTACATCACAAATATTTGAGCTTTATTACATATCCACACCTGCAAGAACTGATTGGGCAACCAAGCATTCATTTGGAGTCGTGTCTGCGCCCATTTAACAAATGATAGCTTGTCAGTCGCTCTCCTACTAGCTCTGCTTTTGGTCACCACCAACTAGGGGTGGGCGATACTGCAGATTTTGGTATCGATCCAATACCAAGTAAATACAGGGCCAGTATTGCCGATACCAATACCGATATTGATACTTTTTACTTGAAAATTCCTGATCAATTAATGATTTTGTACTTTATTTAACATATTAAATCTCTAACCTGTAGCCTAAATAGGAATACTAATGTTCCTTCAACAGATACACAAAAGGGTTATTATATTCTTGAGGTAGGTTATATATCTTAATATAAGTATATATTTTTGAGTTACAGTTACAGTGAACCTGAGTGAGCAGAGTGAGAGAGGTGAAGAGGAGCGCTGCGCTCACACAAACTCTGTGAAGAAATACAAGTGATTTGCTGAATTTATAGAAGAGCAACTACAACAAAAATATCGATCTCATCACGCTGGTATCGATCCGACACCAATACTCACCTTGGTATCGATACTATCGATATTTGGATCGATCTGCCCACCCCTACCACCAACTCCCAGGGGAAATATCTGTCTCTTAAGCTGCTTCACTACGCTCACCAGCTAGCTGATAACTATGTCTGTCTGTTGTCGGGTGCTGGACAGACGTTTTCACATGGGAACTGGAATTCTGACATGTAAAAACATGATAATGTCTCATGTGAACTGGACATTTTCAGTTTTCACACGTGCTTTACAATTTTCACATGCGGCAACAAAGCATGGCGCATGAAATCCCACATTAGTATTATGATGAGTGAAAAGTCCTTATAGGGAGGAGGGCAGGGCTGGACAGTTGGGATAAACAAGTGCAATACTTTCGTTTAGGAGGCTGCTGTTCGTGTCCAGTGTGAAACCGGAAGTCAATGGTGAGTTCCTCAAGTCATGTTGGTACGTTTGTAATAAAAGTTACAGATGTTACATAGTGATTCTCTAAAAATTGTCTGAAACCTCAGAGTAGTTTTGGTGCCTAAACATAACCAAGTAGATTTCACACCTGAACCTAACCAAGTAGTTGTAAGGCCAAACCTAACCGAGCATTTTTGTTTCTTGGACCTAATCAATCTGCGACCGTACGATTAAGGTCTAGACCGTACAATTGTGTCGCTGTTATGCTGCAAAAATTGCGTCATTTTGGGAAGCACTCGACCTATTCAGTCAGTCAGTTTTCATTCAAGGTAGGAGGATGTTTTGATGAATTGTGTCATTTGAACCAAAGTTTCATCATGCAAAAAGAAAATAACGACACATGTGTGATGTACAGGTATTGTGTTTTTAACATAATGCATCATAATCTCCACAAGTGGAATCAAGTGGTCAACCGCATAATCTAGCATCTTTAATCATAAAGTATCCTTTTTTATATTTCTACCTTTGATATGATCTGAAGACCTTCACCAGGGCTTAGTTATTCCTGTCTCTGCAATTAGTTTTTTTTTTCAAGAACATTAAGCCTCTATCCATATCAGATCACTTTGCGTCTATGAATTTAAATAAAGTGCTTTTGGCCTTAGCTAAGTGAGGAATCTTTTGGTACAAATAATCCTTTCAAAAATGCAATCACACATTTGACCTTGCAGGCTCCGCTGCTCGAGAGGGCGTAAGGGGATAGAGAAGCAGCCTTTAGTCATTTACCAGACAAATGGAACAGGTTTGCTTCAAAAGCCCCTTGACATCACAAAAGGAGCCTTCACCTTTTAACACGCAGTATCAGTTTGCCTGGTTGCCCTTCACTATCAGAATAAGAAGCAGTGGGGGGATTTCTGTGCAGAATTGTTCTTCAGCTTCAGTCGAGTGCAGATTTACTTCAATAATTAGCTCCCCAGTGGTCTGGATATATGAAGTGAGAATGAGGGTAATTCTTAAAAATGCCCTGTGGTGTTACTCTCAAACTGTTTATCAACAGCCTGGTCATTTCCTCGAGTGATGAATAGAGATGAGTGGAAGACGGATGCCTCTCAGCTACACCCACGCCTGACATACAGTTTGATGCAAAGCGTGCGCTGATTTACACCGCGGCTCTTCGCGACCATATGGCTCACATCACTCATTTCCCCAATGACCAGGACGGAGACCACTTCATCAAGGAGAGGGGCCAGCAGTCGTAATGGCTGTGGTTGAGATCTGGACAGAGTGGGGGCTGGGAGAGGGATGGAGCGATCTCAAAATCAGCCAAATCACACAAACGGCCAGCTCCCCTCCCCCCCACACCTCCAGACCCCCCTCCGCTGATCCCTCAATCAAGCTAGCTGCGTTTGTTTGCTAAACGGGATCGGGCTCGGTGAGCTCTCCGGCCTTGTGTCAATAAACCTGAAGAGGCGAGGCGATCAATGACAAAGAAGGCATTCAATTTACGTTCAAAACCGAGGCTAATCAGCTAATTTGTTTGGTTCAATGTGGTATCCTAAGCTCCCCCACGAAGGCTTCTCAAATGTCCCGGGTTAATGAGCATAAAGATCGTTTTCTCATTTTACATAATAAAGTCAACGGCGGTCGGACAGGATCGAGTGATGCGACGGCCATTGTTTTTCATTCGTAGTCATTCAATTCAATCACCTTATTGAATGGTGAGGCTACAGATGGTGTTGTTGTTGAGCAAAAATTAGATAAAGTTGTAATTTTTACGCTCTGGTTGTATATTTATTTTGAGTATATTGTGGCAATGATTTACGAATAAGTTTACAAGCAGTACTAAAATAAGGTTTGTAATGATTGCTTTTAAAATGATCCACACAGGCTGTAAATGTGACTGATTAGGGTGAAATATTTGTTTTAATGCAGGGTCACAGGTTACATTTTATGACACCTTGATAGTGGTAGTGCGTTGTTCATTCCTGCCCTCACGCTAATGCAAATCCATGTCTAAAATACTCCAAACCACCTCCTTTAATTAAGAATTGATTTGATTCCTCTCGCTGAATGCTGGCGACAGGCAGGAGACAGCGTTTTCCTGTATCTGCTCGGGTGGAAAATGCCACTCTTCGGAGGAAAACAAATTCTAATGCAGCGTGCAATGTGCTGGAAATTATATTCAAAAGTGATTGATCTGTTTATCCCAGGCGGGAGCAGGCAACAATTTAACATTATTACCTTTCCCAAAGGCAGAGTCATGCAATTTAGAATGAGCCACAATCAGTCTTATTTTTTCGCTCGTCCAAATGACACCATCATGCGTGTTTGCTTTATGCAGCCGTTTAATCTTGTTTTGGTTGATGATGAATTCTTGCGTTCGCGTGCTCATTCATTCATTCAATCATCCCCATTCAGCTCATTCATTTACCTATTCACCGCAGACGAACACACGTAAAATTAAACCGGGCATGCTCTCAGGCTCCTGTGTGGAACTCCGTCGTCTGCCTCGCCTTTAATTAGAGCATGATAACATGTTTTTAAACTCTGCCTCGTGTTCCCGGTGAAAGGCTCATGAATAAATAGAGAGGGGGGGAACATCCACTTTTGAACTCACTGGGCTTTACAGTACGAGGAGAAACAGGGGACGACTGGAAGCGGTCTGAAGTGGCCATTTGCTGTTTCTCCTTTATGATTAGAGAGACAAAACCAAGAATGCGGGCGGAAATCAATCTCAACATTGCATGATCACAGGGACGGTACAGCAGCTGTTACGTATATGTAAATACGTCGAATACAATCAAGTGTTTCACGTGGCTGCTGGTCTGCGAGGGGGAATTCATCCTGCAGCTCCATGAGCCGGCGTCTGTGTGAAAGTCACATGCATGATCAAAAGGAAACAGGACATTCACAGCCGTCTCTGTGGTCTCCACACTACACGGCACCGCTGTTTCACACATCTGTGACTGGCTGTCTTCTGTGTGTTTAAACAGAGACTGAACTAATGAACATTGGCCCGCAGTGCATTTATTTTATTGGCTTAAGAAGGGCCTGACAATTTGAATGCTCCTGATGTGGACTGTGCATGGCACAGGAAGGAGAGAGCTCTACCGACCCATAAACAAACATCCCATTTGGATCAATAAGCCGAGTGGGCAATGCTGCCTCGAGATGCCCGCCATAAATCTACGAGGGCCGCCCTCAGCCTCATTAAATTATAAAGGATCTGCGAGCCGTGAAACACTAACAGCGAAGCATCGCGCCGGTTGCTAAAAATAGAGAGGCCCCAAACAAAAGACTTTTTTTCCCCCCCTTCTTCCACATTCATATTGTTACTCAAGAACCCTTTTAACTATCCACTTCCCTCATTCCCCGAGGTCAGTAGAGAGAGGTGGTCAGAGCGGGGCATCCCGGCGTGCTAGCGTGTGTTGGTTGGGTGTCGTCCATGCGTCAACAAACCACGAACACGTCCCAGTGATGTCATGATGAGGGAGATACAGCTGTTCTGGCGGGCAGGAACACTCTCACCGAGGCACTCCGCTCGCTGCCAGGAGTCGCGAGCTGCATCTTGTTGCTCCAATTTAAATTGCAAATCCACTTAAAGTACATAAGTCAAGAGTGCTCCCAGCTAAAATGCAAGCCGTGTTGGGCCTGGAAGATTTTTAAAAAATCATGGACCTTGCACTTAGGGGGATTACATTTTCATGCACTAAAATAGGGGGGAGAGCGAGGCCCGACACGTCATCATGGTCGCCTCCCGAAAGGGGCAGCCCCACACTGCGACTGATACATTTCGTTTCTTAACCAACATCACACAACCCTCCTAATGTCTTCTGGTACATCTCACAACCGCCCGTGTGTTTTCAGCGCATTGAGAAACGGGTGTGTTCTTGGTCTTTCTTGGTGAGACTAATCAGGGAGAAAGAGCAGTTTCCACACTGGTGACTTTTCAAGGCCCAGTGGTATAAATATCAACCATCTGTGAGGCCATCTGCATTGGGGTGCTATATCATGCACCAAGGCCAAGCCACCAAACGCAGACAAGTTGCCTCCTGTGGCACTATCTGCACTGCACGAGAGAAGAGTAAGCTATCGCAGGATCATCGCTATCAACAATGCATCTTATGTGGCGATGCCGCGCGTTCATATATAAGTGAGGTCATCTTTTAGAGGCGCAAACACGATAACCTCAGTGCTGTATAATGCATCGTGCAGCTGTAACGCTTCGGGCCTGCCTCCAGGTCTCATCGTCCAGCGGCAAAGCGACAACTCGGTTGTAATATATGTTGGCTAACAGGTGCGTTTTTCAATCGAGTGTTCATATCTGAACTTAGATTACAGCGGGACCGCGGTGATTGCAGGGGCAAACATGCCTGAAACAACCAGCCATCCGTCATAGTTTGACAGCTGCTATTGCACCAGCTCTGAGTTGTTGTTTTTTTTTTTTTCTTTTTCTTTTTTGCCCTTGCACTTTACCACACTGACTTCTGTGCGCCGCCGTCTGCAGAAATGAGTCGCAATGAGATGCCGTGACCTTTTTATACTCAGTTGGAAATACAAAGACAAACAGAGCAACACAAGCAAAGAGAAAGACGGCGCAGGCGGTGTCATCGCGGACAGAACACCCGGCCACACAAGACCGAAGAAAAACCCCTCCGCCTCGCTCTTGCAACATCTGGAATCACGCTGTGTGTATTTTGTTTGCGACCCCTTGTGCCTCGTCAGCTGTTCTCTGCGAGCATGCGTTTGCGTTGGGCAAGAGGGAAGGAAAAGGGAGTGCGAGCGTGCGCGTCCAGTTGTGCATGTGAGACATTGTTTCAAGCGATCTAGTTATTGGAACGGAAAGGAATGGAGGAGGGCTGGTGGTGAAGAGCAGGCCACTTGAGGGGGGGAAAGAAAAAGAGCGAGAGAGAGAGCAGAGGGGCCACTGGCGAGCAAAAAATCCTTTTGTTACTTGAGACACAGAAGAGGGGGGATTAATTTGTCTCAAGGTCTGAGAGCGGCCATCAGCAGACAGCAGCCCCACCACCCTCCCCTTCTTTTCTGCTGTTTGTTTACCTAACGTAGGCCAATACCTTACGCAGCGCAGGTGATGGGACACATCTCGTGCGGCAGTCGTGAGACGATTGATGGAATAATCCGAACGCTGAGAGGCTGGTGGACGAGTAATAAAAAAAAATTTAAAAAAATGGCAAGGGAAGGAAAATGTGCCTTCTGGTTGCAAACATGCCTTTGATCACACGCACGTGTCATCATAGCCTGGGAAAATATAAATAGCCTGGAAAAATGTATCACACTTTTGAAGTTAAAACATGCACTACTTCTTGTTTCTTGATGTTAAATCGTACCGGGGCCGCCTGACAATCGTAATCCTTTGAAATGAATAACCAACAGTGACTGGAAACGATTAGCAATTACATTAATGATCAGTTAATGGGCTCTTTATTCTGTTGTTTTGTTGTTTTTTACATGTATTTATTTTCTTTTTTAATATTATTATTAGTAAATGTACATATTTGCAGAGCTGATTACTAATTACTTTCTTAAATTCCCCCAAATATTCAGTTTATGATCACATGAGTCCGGGAAAAGATTAGTAAATACCAAGATAATACCAAGATAATACCTAGAGTAGCTACAGAAAACAGCTCAAAATGTCATGTTCTGCTTCTCTTGGTAAACGATACAATTCAATCACTTTTAAAAGGGGACCTTCTTCAAAATTAATTATTCACATAAAGCAGTCCAACCCAGCACAGAACTGGAGGGCATCACTTTGTATTGAAATGTGGTGGGGACATGAGGGCTCGGAGGAGAAAATAAAATAAAATTAAATGAAATGGTCGTAAACATGTGCGATTTTAGGCAATGTAGTGAGGTCAGAGTGAATCATTACAGCGGGTAAAAAAAAAAAGCTTAATGGTGCATCAAAATTCATTTCATCTCATTCGTTAGTTAACTTTTTTTTTTTTTAATTTTGCTGCAAGCTATTTTTGGCACAAATAATGCTTTAAGAAGGTGATGGGGACAAAAACTGCTCATTAAAAAAAGAGGTGATGTCATGTCCCCACCGGTGTAAATGACACCTTATACCATGGGTGTGATCCATTAATGGACTAATCATCTCAGACCTTTAAAAAACATTGAAGAGCTAAACCCAGTGAGATTATCCATATATTAAAGGTGCACCATGTAGTTTTGGGGTGGACAATTAAATCAGAAGAGAAAGATCTTCATTGACCATTTTTTTAATGTTTAAACAAACTGAATAACAAACTATTTGTTTTCGTAAACTGAAAAAAAAAAAGAAAGAAAAGCTGACCTTAAAGGTCAACACAATTTCATACTGTTCTACTGTTGTTTTTATGTGGCGGACCCTGCCACCCTTCTAGCTTCAAACAGTGCTCTGGGGACCTCTGACAACAGCTTGTTTATTCACAGGTGGAAAAAGAATGCATTAATATTATAAATATTAAAATATGGAGTTTGAATTTTTTATCCAATACCACACAGTGCCCCTTTACAGAACTGTCATAATAAAACACCTCTGTACAACAATGTCCATATATTAACATTGTGGTCATATGGAGAGTTAAGTAAACATGACTGACCCTGTGCACACGCAGTCCTGTGATGTAAGACTAATATTTGTTCATGACATATTCACCGGACTCCATTCACACAACAGGACACACACATCCTCCCGGCGAGCCTCTTCAGTGTTTGTTGCAGGATGCCCGGGCTGCGTAAGAGAACTTCAGACTCTAGAGGTCTCCATCCTTCAGCATCCCCTCATCATCCACCTATTCGCCCTCCTCCTCCTCCTCCTCCTCTCTAGCATTTTGTGCAGCGGAGGAGGGAAGGAGGAGAGAGAGAGAAAGAGAGAGAGGGGGGAGAGAGAGAAAGAGAGAGAGAGAGAGAGAGAGAGAGAGAGAGAGACTGCTGAGGTGGAGACAGAGGGGACCCTGAGACAACACGTCCCACGCCAGAGCCAGACAACCAGGGAACTTTGATTTGACGCCAAGTAAAGCCCCATGCGAGCGAGAACGACGATGAAGAGAAGGAGCCACGTTTCTTCCTCTCCTTCCTCCTCCTCCTCCTCCTCCTCCTCCTCTTCTCCTTCTCCTCGGGAGGCTTAGACATGTCGGGCGCGCGTAACATATGATGCCCTTGGACTCATGCGCTCAACGAAGATTTCGTTTCTGTGTGATTTCGCCCCTCGATCCGCTTGATGGTGCCGCGTCGTTGTGCCTGCGCTCTCAGGTCAGCCGAATGAGTCTGAAGGCGGTCTGAGCGCATTGTTTCCAGCCCCGTTGCATGTGGGATTTCCAGCCGCGATGTCTGCAATATTTCGCTCTTTGTTTCTGGGTAAGTCACTTCTCCCATTCCCCCTCCCAAAAAAAAAAAAAGAGCACTCATGAATTTGATAATAAAAGAAGAAGATGATGAAGAAAAATGAAAAAAAAAGGAAAAAGAAAAAGCAGCGGATAAATGCGTGTTCGTGTGATGAATGTCACAGGGCGATGTGGACACTGATGCCTGTCCCTTATTGTATTTACAACGATTTGAACTGTGCACGTTGTCCATTGTTTGACGCGTCCATACACACACATCTGGTCAAATGTTTCAGCCTCGATTTTGGAATGATGTCAGAATATATTTATTTCTTTGATAAATTGTATTCTTTGCACTTGTAAATCGCCCTTTATATTTTGGCAAATCTGAAAAAAAAATAATACTAGCCAACCAGAGGCTGCTCTGTACTTAGGGGAGCTCTCTAAAGGGGGGATTTAAAGGGGATAAAAGTTCACCTGATCCCTCCCTTTAAAGCTGCTATTCAGATCTGTTGACTCTGTGTGTGCATCATCTATTGACACTTCAACAACAGGCAGGCTGCAGATGCACAAAGTGTTTTTTTTACCATTGTTTGACAAAGGGAAAAAAAAAAAATCCCAACAGCAACCGCTAAGGTGGGATGTTTTCCAAAAGCTGTTTTGGCCCCATGTTAAGAGCCTTGGATGTGATTTCAAGAATGCGAAAATGTTGGAATTTTTTTCGCGAGACATCATCTGTTTTTCATTACGTGCAGAACTTGAAAAGGTTAATTAAAAAATGTTTTGTTTCTCCCGTCTACCGACCGTGACAGCCTACTCTGGATCACAGTGTTGTGCTGAGGGGGCCTGCAGCAGATTCCAGGTTCAGAGCTAAATGAGTGATTGTTCAATTCCACTGTGACTTCACTGACTGGAAGTTACTGCGAGGCTGTGTTTAAAAAAAAAAAAAAAGAATTCCAGTAAGAGGTTTCACACTCCCCGCCGCTGTCTCAACACCTGCAGTGGAATTTCCCCAGCTGGCTGTAACTGGGGACAGACCAGCGTTGTCCAACGGGGATTTTTTACAGTCTGAGGTGACTGTGAGTACATGGTATGAAAAAGTTTGGATCCCCAGCGCTAAAGTAAGAATGGTCGAGGGCGGTCATACGATGCACCCGAGAGCTTTGGTGTGAGTCCAGGAGTCGTGCTGTAGTCAACTTGATTGCTCTCTGCTGGTCGTGTTGCAGTCTGGGGAGACTCAAGAAGTCGATCGCTCGTGTTGAATTTTTCATTGCATTAGTTTAGACGTACAGCTGGTGCTGTTTGCGTATGCTCGGTGTGCGCTGTGCATAAGGAGCTTGTTATCTTCAGTTCCCGTTATTGGGTTACGAACATATTGTGGTGACCTCTCGGGAGAGTGTATTCCGGGAAAAGGCTCCGGTCCCTTGTGACCCCTGAATAAGATAAGTACCGTAGAAAACGGAAGGATGGAGGTGTGGTGAGGAGCTGCACACACGCTGACTCGCTGAGGTTGGGTCAGCCGGTGGATCCACACAGTATGAGTCTGATCCTGCGCTTAACATAAAGGAGCTGACTCGGCAGTGGACCGCCGCATACCAGCACATTTTGTGGTTTCAGTCATCAGCCGCGTTGCGTTAGATGAGACTGGAGGTAAACATGTTGATTATCTGAATAGCAGTTCCCTACTGATGATCATGAGGGACGGACTGGCCATCTGGCGAGGTGGGCAAATGCCAAAGGGGCTGCCCGTTCTGTGGGTCACCTCTACAACCAAAAAGATGAACACACGATTGCATGAAAAGCCTTTAATAATTGAATCTGAAACGACTTATCTTGGCGCAGAACACTTTCTATCAGCCACTTGATGTGATTCTTTAGTAAACAGCCTCACATTCCATTCTCCCATGATGCCCTTGATGCTAACATTAGACTGGGAGACAAAAGTTTACCGGCACACAACGTTACTGTCAGGTGTATTATTGTCTCAAGACAATTTGGAGGTTTACAGATAAGTTATCGTAACTCAAGAAGTGATCCTGACGCTACCTTCAGATATGATTGACAGGGTTGCAGGGAAGGAAGGCAATTCCTTTTCATTGTTTGCTAACGAGGCTACATAAAGGGGAGCCTGGCTTATATAGTGTAGCGATAAGCTTGCGGTTGTATTCTAAATATGAAGCTGGGACGGGATGTTAAAATTGCCAAGTAACTAAGAGTGTCTTTCCTTTTCTTGCAGTCTTTCAAGACATGGTTGGACAGTACGAGTTTTTGTTACTGTTGCCCTGCCAGCTTTATGCAAGAAGCTGGTTTCAACAGTTTTTGTGTCAGAACGAATTGTTGGTTGTGCGATTTCACAGGGTTCTCCATAACCACAACATGGGGAAAACAAAAAAATTATACTGTGATTGCTCAGACAGATATTGCGATTGATTCGCACCAATTTGGGATGGTGGGAATGATCACTCTTGCATCACATTTTTAATTTTTTTGCCTGATGAAGCTATAGAAATCGTAATAATGTGACATCTGATGGTGTCTGTACCAACAAACATGTTTTCTCTGTGATGCTGCTCAGTCACACATTTTTGCTTTAATCAGAAAATTGCAGCTTCTCATAATTCGGATACTGCACTTGGCCAAATTGCGATTTTAGTGATATTTCTGATCAACTGTGCAGTATTCCATCTCATTGCTGTGTCGTGTGTTGGCATGGGGGCTACTGTTCGGCTCGGAAATTGCATTTCTTCTTTTTTTTTGGTAATGATGGTGACGATCATGAGGAAGACAATGAAAACGCAACCAATTTTAAGCACACGCCTGCTGTGCCAGCCACGGTGAGGTGAAAACACGCCACATTCATTCATCCAACACTAATATGTTCCCTGATAAAAAAAAATAAATAAATGGTAAGCTTCCCTTAAAATAACCATCAGCCTGTGCCGAGACGTATCAGATGGCTTGTTGTTGCCATGGTGAGGCCTTCTCTCCTTCCCCCTGTCATGTCACAAGATATGACAATGTAAAAGTATTTGTGCAGCTGAAAATGATAACGCTGAGGGTGAACGTCCAGCACCGTCACAGCGTGGGTCATGTGCCTCTCATGCGAGAACAAAATATCTGCCAGTCAGCCAAAAGAGCATTTTTCCCTGACCAGGGGGTTATGTCGTTTTTTTCAGGCTCGGCAGCTCTGTCATGCCACACTGAAGGACATTTTTCCTGAAGTTATAACCTGTATTAATTCAAGATCAACGCCGAGGCCAAGTAAAGAGAGGAAGTGGCTGTTTTATTATAAAAGAATCAATAGTCATTAATAGGGTCTCATTTCCTTTTTATTTGGCTTTGGCCTCGCAAGTCCTGAGACATCCTTAATTTAATATCTGCTGGAGATGTAATATCCACAGTTCACATTACAGATAAGTAGCACAATTAATTGCCACGGAGAGTTCCGTCGCTCCCTTCCGTAACTCGGCTGACACAAAGTGAGAAACAGAACAAGGTCATATAAAGTAGTGCGGCGGCAGCGTGGTAGATCCAGCCAGGTAAAGGAGACTAGAGATGGATTGCCTATCTGTCCTTGTGCCAGGATTAAATGATTCTGAATGAGGGGATTTGAAAATGACTGTCCAAGAAGTAATAACATAGTGTAAGTCACTTGACAGAAATGTAATTGGAAAGAATGAGCAGCTTTTGTAGGCGATCCAAACCTCTGCAGCCTCGCTCGGCGTTGCGTTTGAGCATCAGTCTATAAGGCAGTGCAACGTGAGCGATCGCGGGGATGCAGCGGGGTCGCAACATGCGCTCATGCGTGCGCGTCTACATGCATGCACATGTGCACAACAGTGAGAAGATGGCAGCGCCTGTGCAGGCATGCTAGTGTTAGATGTAGATAAAGAGAGCAGTGGCTCCAAACAGAAATTCTGTCCCCATTCTATATTTAGCATGTCTGCCGGGGTAGGCAGAGGATCTCTGAAATGTGAAGATGACAGGAGCCTCCTGAGCCAGAGGTTATGAAGTGACATCTTGATGTGTTTGTGCCTGAATCACACTCCCACACACACCCAGCCACAGACTTTTGACATTCCTACAAAGCCAGAGACATTTCGATATTTGACGTCTAGTTACCATACATTAAGGCTTCGTCTTGATCTCCCTTTTGACGCACATTTTTCCTCGGCGTTATCATGTTGCATTCCCTGTGTAGGTTGCTGGCTTTGAAAATATTTGCTTTTTGAGAGCATGCGGTGAATGTGGCACATCTGCTTTGCGGGACCCCGAACCTGCTCAGAAATTTCAGGCATTTGACGGTGGAGTGTGGAGCTTTGCACAGCGGGTTAACCTTCATCTCACATTGTGAAAGCGTGAACCTTTAAATGACTTCCAATCTGACTTTAATTGGCCGGTACAGTTAATTTAGTTAGCGGGATAATTCGATGAACGTGATGCAGACGTGTATCAGCCCATTTTCACACAGAGCGAGCAAAGAGACAGTGAGGAGCATCACAACACGCGGGCTTGCCTCTGACTTTAAATGTTAGCAGTTGACTTTAAGTTGACGCGCGTTTATGACATGGTGATGATGATTGGGGGCACGGTTAACGACTACGCTAACGCCAAAGGTGATAACGTTAAAGACTCTGAATGTGTCCGACAGCCGACAAGGAGGCAAGGATTTTGTTGATTATTCAGTTAAAATATTCGTGGCCTCTGCCGGTTTTGAGGTTGTGTTTCGGTTCCGGTCCACCCGTGCTCACTCGAGGCTGCTGAGCTCGGGTCTGTTGATCTGCTTGTCTCTAGTTCCTCACAACCTCCCCCATACTGGCGATCTAAAGCCCCTGTTCTAAACACCGACACTCCCCCTGGTTAGCTGCGTGGCTAACTGCACTAACGAGAAGCTACAGTCAGCGGCAGTTAGCGACATCTGTGTTGCAAGAGAAAAGATCTGCAGTTGTCCTCCGCCCTAATGGCAAAGCACTGCTCATAGGTGGAGTGTGAGAGCATGTCTTTTTCTGTAACGAAGCAACTGATAAAAACTTGGGGGGTGGGGGCACTTCTTATCAACTAGTAGGTGCAGCCCTACACACCACATGTATGCATTCAGAAATCAATCGCACAATATTGCAATGAAGCTGCAAGATGTACAATAAGGTAGAGGCGCGGCCGTTTAGGGGAAAAATAGCAGACATCTAGCTGTGCATCACTCCAGATAGTCGAATGACTTCTCTTCCACCTACAATGTCAGCGATTTGACATGCAGAACAAAGTGTAAACAGATTTCCATCAAGAGAGGATTGTATTACTCAGAGCAAAAACGGCAAATCGGAATTTCTCAGCAAGGGCAGAGCACTCTGGAATACAAAACCTCCACCGAGGGGTGACTCGAGAGGCCTGCAGATGAGTACAGAGGTCCAGCCGTCCTCAAAACAATTGACCCATATCATTAACAAACACTGATTTGCCTTCCAAGCACTTTCCCCCCGATGTGCGCGGCCTTTGAATGACAGCGTGCTTCCCTGAATAACAAGGCGTCCTCTCTCAGCACCTATGGGATCCTTCATGTTTCATTGATTGTGGGGCTTTTAGTCGGAAGGTCTATCTATTCTGTCGCAGCAAGCTGGATGCCATGCCTTGAATGAGAGGGTCTGTAGGTGAAGGTGTACCTGCTTTGTACTGTAAGTGCTTTTATTCCGACTAGTAGAGGGTCGAGGCAGGTTGTATTTTTGTAGCAGCCAAAGATATCCAAGGATGAAAATAAAGGTCACGCCGGCGGAGTGAATGCAGTCCGTGCTGAGCTCGCCTCGCCGCTTCCGCAGTATTTCTCTGGTTGACAGTGTCTTCGTCTCTGTCCATGTGTGTTTCTGACACATGATTACCGCACAAAGCTATCCGGGCATTATTCCGCAATGGGCCTTTTGTCACTTGCATCATGTAAACACATGCCTAGACAGAGCGGGGTTTGTGTAGTGTGTCTGACCCTGTAAACCCTCCCTCTTTTCATTCTTTCACTGGGAAAATTACTGCCAGATTATTTTGGAACGTACGAACAGGAACTGCCTATTTCACTTTACTGCTAATCTTTGACAGATGTTCTGGAGAAGGCTCACATCCACACTAACCGGAGCCACATGCACACCCTACAGATGACATTACACTACGTCAGTGTGCTCGGCGGCCGTGCACAAAGGATCCAATCATACACGTACATATAACAACTACCTGCTGTTTTCTGTTTTATGCAATGGGCGAACCGTGAGATCATTTGATTCATCAGAACTCAAAATGTTATCAGGATTAGATCAGCACGAGGAAAGAAAAATTGAGGCTGTTCGTTTGCTTCTCGCTGAGAGTTAGACGAGAAGATTGATGCCACCTTCATTTTTAAAGCGTGCAAAACATAATTGGAAAAACTGCAGTTTGCCAGTTCGGCTATTTCTTGGCCTGGACGAGTCTCCGATGGTTCTCTGTTAGCTAATCTCAGCCAAGAAACAGCCGAGCACACGGACCTCTACAAACCCACAGATTTTTTTTTTATTTTTACACTTCAGCAAACAAGATGTAACATGTTCATTTGAGCTTTAAAGGTGCTGGTTCCCAGATCTCGTGGCCTGCTAACGCTGCAAGGCTAGCTTCCCCATGTTTCCAGTCTTTATGCTAAGCCAGGCTAACCCGCTGCAAGCTGTCACTTCATGTTAACCGGGCAGACGTGACTTTATTGACCTTTTCATCCGATTCATAGAAAGAATGGGAGTTAGCAAATGTCTCCAAATGTCAAGTCGAGTTTCGCAACACCCGAGACAATAATCGCAATAATAGGAAGTTTTTTCTTAAGACTGGTTACATTTATTTGATGAATTGATTTGTCACTTGGAAGAAAGGCAACAGTTACAATAACGTTCAGTGGTTCCAGTTTCATAAATGTGAGGATATGTTTTCCTCTGCTCAAGCCCGACTGATTGGCACAGCATAGATGGATTGGTATCTGCGATTATGTTGGCCAGTGTTTGGTGGAAAGAAAACCGATTATCAGTTGGATTAAGTTACTTTGGGTTTGACAAAAAAACAGGCTATTCGGAGCTCTTTTTCGATAAAGAGAATAATTGTCATTTGCAGCCCTGCATATTTACAGTATGTCCATTTTGAAAGTGTGGCTTCACAAACAGTTTTGGTGTTTTGTCACCAGAAATGTATATTTTATATGAACACAAATGCCACAGCCTGAAGCCCCGAACAGTTATACATAAATGATTAACGAAGAAACATGCGAAAATGCAGGTGACTTAAGATCAGCTGCTCCAACAATACTGCGCATGGTTTTGTGCAGACATATCATATAAAATAGTAATCGCTGTCTCTGCGGAGACCCTGCTGCCTCCCTGTACTTTCCTATTTCCTTCTTGTTTGGACGGGTTCTGGATGTTTCTGGGCGTCGGCGATTTTGGAGAAAGATAGCTGATTGTTGAGTCATATTCTCACATCATCAAATAGCTGCGTCAATGTTTAACAAACCAGACTCAAGCATCGACTATCTTTCCCCCTCTCTCTGTGGTGTGTTTACAGGCAGCAGCTGACAAATCCTTGCGTAGTGTGCATTCATAACGGTTCCTTCTGACACTAAAATGTTGCAATGGCCCCCAGCTCCCTGTAATCTCTACAGCCATGACCATCTCCTCCAAAGGGAGGATTTTGTGCCTTATTCGCAGGAGTGAATACCCATGAAAGTCAATGGAGCAAGGGCAATTACAGCCTTCTATTTTCTAAGAAAATGCAAAGTGATTTGCTGCCTGTGTGCATTAATATTTTAATCAAGGTCTACGATTGTTTTATGTAAGCAGCGGGCGGATCAAAGAGTGAGCGAAACGCCGAGATAAACGCTGATGCTGTCTGCGAGGTGGAGCATGGAATTGTCTCCCATTGATTCACCTCCGCCAAAGGTCTGTCCTGATGTTAATTCTTTTTTGCAGCTACTGACATAGGATTCCACCCATCACCGAGCGAGTGCTCTTCAGCGGGCGAGAGAAAAAAAGATGATCAAAATTCATACATACATCTTGCGAAAAAAAACACCATTTAAGATGATTTGTTTATCAGCGGCGGGGGGGCTGAGGCGCTATCATCTCTGAGCTCCCCGTCCCGTTGTGGCGCTTTTCAAGTGCTTTCTGCCGTCGTGAAAAACTGGAAGCGCGGAGGCTGGCGTGCTTGTCTTCTCTAAGCAGAACATGCTTTTTGATCTATGTTCTCTGTCTCTGAAAACCAGGTGTATCTCTGTTCCGGGTGCAGCTACGCGATCCAACTGTGCAGGGAAATAAACAGCTCAAAAGACCAAAATCCCCCATTGCCGAGGTGTCTTTCACTTTCAAGCAGCTTAGCACAGTGCTTACATCAGTGACACAAAGGAAGAAAAAGGAAACTATTGATAAAACATTTACACCCAATGAGGCGGCACAGGAGTGACATCGGTTAGCAGCCAGGCCTGTGTGTGTGTATGTGTGTGTGTGTGTGTGTGTGTCACATGGAGGCCTGTGAACATGTCCAGTGGTTGGATCAAGCCCGATCACGCTCGCTGCACATCAAGTCCACATGATACGAAATCATTCTCTCGACCACGGCCGGCAGAAGGGAGGCTCGATTGAAGAGCCTGATGTTTTTGCAGCTGGACTAACGTTTGCTGCGCTGACATTTTCCGTGAGTGACACGGTGTCAAAAAAAAAACGTGTAAACTGTCGGGGCCAATAATTGATCGTTCCTTTACTAGTCGCTTAGCGCTTTAATTGATCATGGGGTGCACCTGTCAGACCCCCTACCTGTGCGGCGCCTCATCTCACACTGTGAATATTGATTATCGTGTCCAAATATCAACTTGGGCGTTCAGACGGCGCCACGCTGCTGAGATGGGAATCAGCGAGAGGCTGCTGCTCACAGCCGGACTGTGCCCGCATGTGTGTCCGCCGCGTGAATCTTAAAAGCAAAAGGATTCTCTCACGCTGACCTGTACATGTATTTCACGTATTCTAGTGTGGCGCCGATACTGAAAACATTGACTTTTTCTTTCACTCCGTATGGCATTCAGCTGTAATCCAATCCCCACAATTGACTGCAGATGAAGAAGGCGACCAAACAATGGCAAGCCGGGCAAGTTTTTTTTTTTTCCCCTTTTTTTTTTTCATCCTCACCGGCTTTTTCCAATTGGGAGCTGACTGAATGAGCGGGAGGAAATGTTCCACGTCGCTCTATTTAGACGCCCGCTGTTCCTTTCAATTTGAAACAGTTTATTAGCCCAGCAAGCAGGACACTCCATTAGGTGTTTTGAACCCGCATGCTCCATTGTCTCACTTCATTTCCTCTTTTGCGTGCCAGTCTTCCCTGAAGCGTTAGTGGCTTTAATCAGCACAGGCCCTTCTGCCCCTTAAACATTTATCTTCAGCCGCTTTTGGTCGTCACCGCGCGGCCTGGAAAGACCCGGAGATGGATGGTGTTTGGAAGGGAGGGAATTCGGTGGCCATTGATTAGAGTGGTGGAAGACAAAGCGGTTACCTGCACAAGACCTGAGCACCATCTGGAGGATCCCCTCCGCTTTTAGTGCATGATAGCTGAAGTCAGGACTCAGCCATCTGTCCGATTTTAGATTTATAGTCTAGTGTGAGGAAAAAAAAAAAGGATTTTTCTTTTGGTTTGGAGACTAAAAGAGTCGATCATGCGGTAACTTTGAATAGCAGGCTTTATTTATTGACCGTAACAAAACTTGAGAACGACCTTTAAAGCTCTACAAGATATGCAATTCTGCTGATTAATTCTTTATAGGGATGAAACCCTTGGTCATCAAATCCTTACCTCATGTAATGGCCGTTCATTAGGAACTGTAAAATGCAAGTACTTGTGTCCAGTCCTGGGTTGCTAGTCCCGCTCTCTTGCAGTGGATGTTGTGTGATGGATGGTTTAATTATCCAACCACAATGCCGGCCCCATTTGGTCTTTCACAGCACAGCAAAAAACAGTGTAAACTGGATATCACTGATCAATGCGAGGTTGTCCACAAATTAAGTACGTAATGGCGGTGATTGCACTACAGCTCTGAACCTCAGTGTTTCATATTAAAGAGCGCGGTGCACTTTATCTGGCCGAAAGGTCGGGGAGTTTGTTTCCACAGGAGATGATGTGGAAGCTCAGGCTGTGGTCAAAGTACAGTTTATATTGCTTGTGCAGAAAAAGCCCCCCCTCCTCTTGTCCTCCCACTTCTTTTCCTCTTTCCCAGCAAAGTGCTTCAGAACAGATGGCACCACCACCTTTGTTTTTTCCGACTCGTTAGACTCGACTTGTTGATGAAATGGAGCCTTTACGCTAAGCCGCCCGTGCAGATGTGTTGGCTGTACATTTTTTAATCGTGGCCTCGGTCTTCAACGGCCCGGCGGCATATTTGCCACCAGGAGGCTCGCGATTTTCATTGAGCCATTGGTCACAATCCTCCCGTATTTCTCCCAATTTCAGAGGTTGGGGTTAGGGTTTTCCCCTTACTCTGGCACTTCACATATGTAGTCTGCTGTCCTATTGCATCTTGCCCTCCTCGGTGATTAGAGATGGACAGAGCAATGGAGAGGAGAGAAAAAAAAAATTCCTGTTTCTTATGGAAAGTTTTAAAGAAAAGGGACATGCATTTCATACAACCTGCTGCGTTTGTTTTTTCTGTCCATCACGGGGGCTGCGCCGATGTCAGTCAGCATGGAGAGGCTGACAAACGTAAGGCGTGCACAGACTCCCTAAGGGCCAGGCGAGGAACGTGAGGAAAGCTGATGACTGTTTATGCCAGAATTTCATGCACGTTCACGCCAGAGGGGCAAATTACTCTGCATTCACTGCTCAGAATTCAAGTTAAAGTAAAAAGCATTTAACATAAAAATATTCCTGCAGTATACCTATTAGGAGGTCTCCACAGCAAAATGTTTTGTGGGAAAGGACCCCCAGACCTTGACTCTGGTTTTGAAATCCTGTCCTTTTTTTTTCTTTAGGTGTCAAGGTTATACAAAGGTCTAATCCAAAGCCTGAACTATCTACAGTATGGATGCTCATTTCTACACGGCTCTATAGTGTGCTCATTTCCTGCATGGAGGACGCCACTAGCTTTGCATGGACACAAAGTGAACGCGGAGCCTGTCGGTGCTTCTAACTGATAAAACGCTCACACAAGTGCTCTCTGCAGCAGCTCCAGGTTATTGGTACTCATGCGGTTGTGCATGCTCACTACAGTAATGGAGTGCACCTCGGAGACCCGGAGCAAATTGATGCCAACAACTTTCCAATCTCGTTCGGGGGGGAAGATATCGGCCTGTTTCCCCCATTTGTTTTTCGTCATCATCTGCATTTTCTGCTCGGCGAAACACTTGTTCAAGCCTGGCCCATCACGCCGTTTGTCAGACCCGACTTATAGACCACCACATATCTGCTAAAGAGACAGACGGAGGCTCAGGAAAGGCATTCAAGATGCCTGTCATGGTTTGGCATTGTTGTCCAAACTGTCAGTGTTCGGGAGTGAAATTGTCACAGCGCGGTTGCTGGCGGATGATGGGGATGCTCTTCAGAGTGTGAACAGTGCAGCCGTGAGTGAAAACCGGGCCGCGCTCTGGGTTTTTATGTCTCTCTCAGAATTATTAAACATGAGGCTTTTTTGGACCTCACACTTGCTCTCGGCTGCAGACGTAACTTTTATTTTGTGCGTCTTTCTTCAAGAGGGAAATCAAGAGTGTTAGCGTTTGGCTTGATTTGCTGTCTGGGGTTCCAGAGACGCTGTGGACGAGGAAATAGCAGAGTTTGCAAATTCGGGCTCTTAAAATAATTAAAGTTGGCGTGATGACTCTGCTTTCTGGACGGGTCCGGGGCTTTAAAAAAACAGACAGCTTTGGGAGTAACCACACAGCAACAGCAGGCTGCGTTGCACTCTGAAATTAGGAATAATGAAGGTTAGAATATGCGCCGTGCAGATGTGTGAAATCAGACGCTTAATTGTGTCACTGTGGTTTGAAATGACGCTTTCGGCCACTGACCCGTCATTCTCGGAAAAACAAACATTTTTTATTTATTTTTTTCCATTTAGGAGGGGGAAATGCTGTTTACTCTATTAACCTTTCCTCTCGGTTGCACTCTTGACATTGAACAATGTGGAAGAGGCCGACTCCTCGCTGGCCCTTTTGCTAATGAGGCAATTAAGTCTATCCTGCCTCGGTTGAGCAAGGGGCAGGGAGAGCAAGGCAAGTCATCTGCTGTCTCAGCAAACACCAAGCATCTTAGCCGCGCCGCAGTCAGAATGCATAACGAGCTCTGCCTTGTTGTAGCGGCCGCCCAGCCGCCATGCTCCTCCCCTGTCAGTGGGACCCTTAGCGCGGCGGGAGATCACAGGCGGAATCAGGGGGCCGTATTTATCCATGTGCACCCATTCGCGGCGAATGGAAATGAAAGAAAAACACCGAAACGAAATGATGTTTGTGCTCCTCTTGTAGGCCATTGTGGGGAGCAACTGTGCGACAAAGCCAGGAGTATTTGCACGTTCTGTTTGGGACGACGCAGCAAAAAAACACAGATCGCTGTTCGGAGATAAACTAGTGAGCCAACGCCTCCCGCGTTGCGCAGCCCATTTCAGAGTAAATACGCCCTGATATTCATTTGTTAATGCCTCAGGACGTCTCAGGAGGGAGGAGCACAGTCATATTTCAACAGTGGACGCCGAAATTTCCAACACAGCCTCCTACCTGTTTCATTTATTAGCCTCTGTGCGCCCTGTTGACTTGAGTATTTACAGAGTTTTGCTGGATGTTGTGAGTTATTCATGCAGCTAAAAGAAGTTTTGCTGGTCGGCAGACTGAGGGGATGCCGGGCAACTGATGGCGAGTGTCAAGAGCGGCGTGCACTGTGGCTGGAGATTTACTGCACAGTACAGTGGAGCGGAGAGAGGATGAAGCTCTGATCCCGCTCCTGCCAGACCCGTGAGAACCATCTGTATACTGATAACTCGAAAAACGAATCCAGTGAAAGATGTGACGACGCACCACGGTGTGCATATACGTGACTGAGTGGCTGTGGATGTGTGTGTTCATGCCTGATTTTGTCATCAGGTTCCCCCTCTGACACACGTCTGAGGGATGCCGTGGATCTTGGCTCTCCCGAAAGAGCTTTCCAAGGTAACGTTCGTCGCTGTAAAATGCGCGGATACTCTGCATCCCTTTAAAATAAACACCCCTGTTGCCAAGCTAAACGAGTCTGACAGCAATTAGTATGTTTCCTCCCTCTTAGCCTAGTGACTGGCTGCTATGAGCAGCCGCTGTGTCCCACAAAAAGGGCCAGCATTAGGGCCTAAGTTAATGTGTTTAAGGGATGCACAATTCTAACGAGAGATAACGGAAGGCTTACGGCTGCTCAGAGGGGATTAGGGGACATAGTTGTCTGTCTTAAAGCTCAGGCTTAACCATCATACTCTCTCTTTTTTTTTTCTTCCCCCGCCTCCATCTCTCCTCCCCGGTAATGAATCGCCAGTGTTTCCTGACACAAGGCATGAATACGAACGTCTCACTCGGTGGGGGGAATGAAGACGGCTGCTCATTAGCTGCGGAAAGGTGTACCGAACCAGAAAGAGGAGATGTCCAGACAGATTTGCCTGAAATCGATGCCTGTCTTCTGAGGCCCCTTCTACAGTATGTGGCTGCCACAACTTATCAGACGGAATTCACGGGAGCTTATGTAAGCAGTTGAAGGTGTGCTTAAGCCAACACAGGCACAAAGCACGCAGCGTTGAAGGCAAAAGAACAAAGGGAGCACCGTCCGCGGCGCCTCCCGGCATCAGATCCCTTGTGCAGGTCTCGCCGTCCACTCGGACAAATTTGCCTTTCGCCCACGTGACCAGATCAATACTGAGAGATTAGCTCTGCTCGGTGCGAGACACGGATACCTCTGAAGCGGCAGCATAGGAGAATGACAGAGCTGACGGTTTTCAGTTACAGGACACTAAAGATGCATAGTGGCAAGGGCGGCAGAAAAAGTGCACAGTTAGCAAAGGGCTGCGCCGGCTACTGACCATGTGTGCTCGCTGCCGGCTGAAATTACTGACACTGGACGGGACAGGTTACATGCCTTTACTGCAGAATACACTGAAAGCAGCATCACGCACTTGCAGTCCTCTTTAATTTATTCTAGACTTAATCCTTGGGCGCTACATGTAAATGACTTTTCATCCCATGGTCAGCTCAGCTCAACGCAAGACAATGGACGATTCCTTCACGCTCCCATTGAATGCAAACGGATGTGTTAGAGTCACGGTTTACTACATTCTGTTGCCACAAGCCCGGGACAGATGATACGATTAACCTTAGGCTCCTTTATTTATACCGATGGTGTCCTCTAGCTTGAGCTAACAGCCCTCTTGTGAAGACAGATAGGCCTGGGCGCAGTTTTTCTGAAGCGCGCGTCAACGGCGGCGTCACCGCGCTGCCCCTGCAAAGTGCATCTGGAGAATTTTTTATCGACGTGCAAGTAAGCGGCGTCTTTTTCTTTTTTTTTTCGTCCGGTAACTACAGTTCAGGGTCTCCGGGGAAATCAGAATGCAGCTTCGACGGCAGGTTTTTTTTTTGATTATTAATGGAAGTTGTTGTATCGAAGCGCTGAGATCTCCTCGTTGACCCAGTTAGACCCAATGCCTACACCGACATCTCCTTCATTTCGCTACTCCATTGTTATCTTATCGGCCGGACCGGATCTGAATATGTAATCACCCTACTGCAATTGATCTCAGGGAAGGGAGAGTGGTGGCTGCAGGAGGGGGTCCGCCGGGTGGACATTTTGATGTATTATTGCACACATTATCGTTAGCACGGCCAGCAGAATATAGGTTTTGAAAGCCCTCGTGCTTTTACATATTGATTTTTGCTCCACTTCAAGTGTAATCCAGCTAGTTGTGTATTTATCACGTCTGTCACATTGTGCAGGATTATATTTGATCTAAGTGTAGAAAAACAAATGTGTTTGTTTTTTGTTTTTTTTACAGGCCCCAAAATGTTCTCTTTATTGCCATTGTTTGCCTACATGACATTGGAACGCCATAGAACTATGAATGATGTGTCACTAGACTTGACGGCACGGCCATTAATCCTAATATTTAGACTGTAGCCTGCCATCCACTCCAGGCCGTGGCTCGACTACAAGTAATCATAGCCATACACCCGTGTGGATTGTGCTGCAGGAAAAACACTACAAGCACCGAAGCTGAGTCCATCAATCTAAGAGGCCCGGCATTTTTTTCCTCCGCCCTCATGTTGGAGGATTTTACATGACCCGCACTTCCCCCCTTTGTCCTGAGGGAATATGTTTATGAGTCCTTTCTCTTACTGTACCGTCTCTTCCCAATCCGCTCCTCCACCCCCCTTTATGAGATGAGGGGCCTGAGCGGACGGAATCGCGTATAGCTTTTTCCGCCGCAGGGTCGTGATGGATGGCCACTCAGCTATACCCGCCGTGCTCACCAGAGGCCGGCCATATTTCTCCCTCACTGGGCCGCGCAGACCTGCATCTGCACGAGGACGGCACGGGATGCTGCTTTTCTGTGAGCTCAGCACGGCCGAGGAGGAGTATTTGATTAGATGTAATGGAATTAGAGTAATCAGATTCCAAAAAGACGACATCTGTAATCTGTTGCAGTTACTGTAAATATGCGGTAATCAGATCACGGATTGCTTACGATGCTTCAGAGTTATTGCATTGCTCGGTGCAACTGTGGCATCTAGATTGTGGAATTTCCCCATGTCTTGCAGAATTGCAGATTAAAAAGAGCCTTATTTAACTGAGTGCTTTTTATGGGAGTGTGACGTAAATCAAGTATTCCAGAAGCAGCAGCAGCAGCACTAGCAGCAGCAACGGTTACAATTTTCTGCAGGTAATCAGGACTTTAAAGTAATTGCCTGTGAGTGTAATCCTCCCTAACCCTCATAGCTGGTGTTGCCGAGAATGGTGGGCTGGTTGGAGTTGGTGGGATATGTTGGGGGATGGATGATATGTAGAGGTGGAGTAGAATGACCCAAGGGCCTTATTGGAGGCTACTGCTCGGTCATAGAAGGAATAAACGCTGCAGGGTGCTCTGCATGGCAGCGCGCTGCTGCTTCTGGGTCAGAGAAATGAGGGGGGAGAGAGCGAGAGGGAGAGAGAGGATCTGTCATTGATCCTGTGGCATTAGCCTGGGCTGCAGTCATAATGAAGCCAGCACTGTGTGCTCAACGTGTGTGTGTGTGTGTGAGTGTGTGTGTGTGTGTGTGTGTGTATAACTGACAACTCCTGTAAATATCTGCATCTGGAGTGTTTATATCCTGGTGATTAATTATAACTCATGTGGACACAAATAAATCACTCATAGCGAGAGTGCACATGCGTGTGTGTGTATCCCCAGATGGCCTTGTGTGAGCATATTTGCAGTGTGTGTGTGTGTGTGTGTGTGTGTGTGTATTTTACTCATGCAGGTGTGTGTGTGTGTGTGTGTGTGTGTGTGTGTGTGTGTGTGTGTGTGTTTGTGTGAGTGCATGCTAGATGTGTATATCCCCAGACACCTTTGTGTGAACATATTGCAGGGTATGCATTGTCATCGTGTGAGTGTAGTGTGTGTATATATTTCCCTGGCTTTCGGTGCATGTTTGCGTTTGTTTCGAGTGTATGTGTGTGTGTGTACACAGTGATGAAGCAGGAGAGGCTGCTTGGCGACTCATCCATCATTTTCCCCCCTGGCCCGCGGTGCCCTCAGCGGAGCGCTGCGCTGTCACGGTGACATTGGGCTCATTTTGGTCTAGAAAAATGGTGCATCCGCCCCCAGCGTCACCACCACCGCCACCGCCCCCCCCCCCTCTCCCTCAAGCAAACCAGCCGGCTTAGACGCCGCAGTAACAATCCCTCTAACAGTCTCAGACTGCTTCCCCCGCCGTCAGCCCTACACGCTGTATCCACGGGGACAGATTGCTAATCAGAGGCAGCGCTCTCTTGAAGGGCCCTCGTTTGTCCACAGTCGTTTTGTGGAGCTGCTTCAGGTGGGTCGTCATGTTCACCGACCCTCCCTCCCCTTAGCCCCGTGCTGGATAACCTTGGAAGGAGTGGGGGAGGGGAGGCAGATGGGGGGGCAGAAGGGGTGGGATGAGACCACTTTATGAGCGTCCCGTGTTCTCTCTGCCCCGTCCTGCGACTCTCCCTCGCTGGTAATGTACAGGGTGAGTCAGCATGAGCAACTGCAGCACAGCGGCCCAGTCAATCTGTTTACGCTCGCTTCTGAAGAGACAATGCCATGCCGCCAAGCCGCTGCTGCTATTTCGTGACTCAATGTGGTCTATCTGTGTGCACATGTCCTCAAAAGTCTCTTCACAGATTGGCCCGTGCAGGACAGCACTAGCACGTATTGGACAAACTTTCAGCTAATGCTGAAAGTGACAGGTGTCTTGATGGAAAAAAGGGACGCTGCCGTGCAATCTAATAAAAGACGAGGGAATGAGAAAGAGGAGGAATCGTGGCAGGAAACTGTATGCTGCTCTCAGTTCCATATCAGTGTGTTCTGCTGCAGTGTAGCAGGACTAAAACAACACACAGTACCATTTGGTCTCCCACCAAGAGTTAGAAAGACAGTGTGTGGGATGAATGCATACACCTGTGTGTGAGTCTGTATCTTATGTGTGGCTGATAGAAGGGGTGCCTGGGGCGCTGAAAAACTTTTACGGCGGACGTTTTACAATGAGAGATGCTCACCATCTGCAGTGACTGTTTTAAGCTACTGCTAATGCAAACTGAACATTTTCTTCTGCTGCAGCTTAACATTAAAATGCGTCTACAAAACAAGACAATGGCCTTGTTCCAGCTGAAATGGTCTGTTGAATAATGATGCAAGGTGCAGCCACCATGAGCGGACACCTCCAACTTCTCAGTGAGGTAATCAACTCCTATTCCCTCATTGATGGTATCAGGTTCCCCATTAGCATTGGGTTTAAAGCAATCCTATGTAGATATTGATCTTTTGTCGATTCGGCGCCCCTTCAGTCTCAGAACCACTGTCGTAAATATACAAATCCAGGTGTCTGTCACAGTATTGTGAGATGTCATGTCAGATGAGCTAACTGGATGAATGTAGCTACACTTAGCAGTATTTAGCATTCACTTTAGCAACAGGTTAAAGCTATCTGTCCATCAGGAAACCCCCGTAACTCAAGAGTTGAGGCAGAGCACCCGGAGGACATCAGGGGGGGAACCCAAAAGACATTTTGCTATAAAATACGATTCAGTGTCATCGACGTATTTTGTGGTACGCGACAATTTGTGGGACTTACAAGTGACACCATTAACTCATGTTTTGGAAGCTGTGATTTCAAGATTAAAAAAAGTTGCATAATGCCGCTTTAAATTCAAAATATTGCCAAACAGGCGCTATTGCTTTTCGCTTCTACAAACAACCCGCCACCATCACCCTGTCAGTCGACTCTCCTTGCTCTCGTGACATGATAAGTTAAATCTAACTCTTGCTGCCCGTTTTCTGTTACTGCTGCTACACATTCAATTTATGATTAAATTGTCCGCCATACAACTAAGTATTGATTTTTGATTTATTTATTTTTTTTATGGGCAGGTAACGCAATCGGTGTATGCCTTTACACCTTGTAACACTCTGGCTGATGCACTTTTTCTGTTGCAGGTAGGCACCTCTCTGGGGACAACTTAAACATGTCTGATACATACAAACATATTAAACCGTCTCATTAGCTCACACTTTGTTGTACACACAGAAAGTGGGTGCGGGGTTTACACACACGGAAAGACACAGGCTGTTAGCGCAGGCACGATAAACACATAAACGCATGAAGACGCAGCTCAATCACCAGCCCCTATTATGTAACTGCAGTCACCACGTTTTTATGTCATTCCTCCCAAAAAAGGCACCTTGTTGTCGGAGGCGGCGGCGGCGGTAGGGGGAGGTGAGAGGGAAACAGGGAAACAGGGAGGAGATAAAAACATGAAGAGAGAGATGCATGAAGGGAGAGAACAGAGACAATAAGAGGAATACAAGGAGGGAAGAAAGAGTTAAGGGATTGCAGCATGTTAACCTCCCCGTTGCCGCTGCCACCGTCATCTCGTGTCTGCAGCTAAAACAGTCGCTAATCAGCTCTGCCACTTTGCGCGCACACCCGGAGAAAAAACCACGCATACATTGCATTTGCACAAATCTCCTGACACATCAGCCGAGGCGCACGCAGACACACAGCTTTCCCTCAATAAGCCTCCTTTCATAGCTAACCTCGCCGGCTGACAATAGCAACAAAAGCATAAATCCTGATCCCGACAACAACAACAGCAGCGATGGACAGCCACGTCCTTCACTGAACCCACGTCAGCACATTCTCCCCTCTCTGTCTCTTCTGAAACATTGTTATTGTTTTGTTTTTTTTATTTCATAAAGGATCGGTTTTCCGGAGCTGCAAGCATCCTGTTAGGACACGCCGGGTTCGGTGGCCGATTGATCAGCCTGTTCTGGCGCTGGAGGTCAATCGCCAAATGTCCTCTCCAATTGGAGATCTCGTTTCTTCCATTTGCCTTTAGCAGCGCGCCTGGCGACCCTATATTCCCACCTGGCCTCACCTTTCCGAGAATTTGGGTCGAAGGTCAACGTCTGTTATTAATTTGTGTGACCTTGTTGACTTTAATGTCCTATTGAGCTGCTTGTGCAGTGGCGCATCTGTATTGTCTTTCATGAAGCCCTGAGAATAACTTCCTTCCTGTGCGGGGGGGATCAATAATGTAGCATGGGCCGTAAGAAATATTACGCCATTTCCCCCTCGCAGTAATGGCAGGAATCGTGGAGAACATATTCGCCAGCTAGCCTGGGATCAATAGCCCTAATGTAAATGTAAACCCATCCCTTCCTGTGATGGCATTGTGGTTTGTTTATGTGCATTTCCATACAGCAAAAGCAGATTTCTGTCGGATAAAGCCTGACTGAAGGCGTTTTACTGCGTAGGGTTGCAAACAACTCACTCAGTCTTTCGTTTTGCGTATCACAGCCGAGCATTATGATGCACTGCTCCGCGGACTCTTATCGCAGCCTCTCGCCACGAAGGAATGGTGAATAGCACATTTCAATCATTCTGTCACGGGAGAACTATAATCTTTTTCTTCTGCGTGGCATATGTCCTTCCACGTCTAACTAATCCTTATTATGCCTCAGAAGCGAAGGTCATTGTCAAAGCCGAGAGGTGATTAAGTTAATCCACTTGTTTTCTGAATCCGATTTACCTCATTCTCCAAACTAGGGGAACAATGTTCCGGCACAAAGACATCAAGATGATAGTGTGGCACGCATTAAGGAGGAGGGTCCCTACACTGGAGAGGCTTCTATTATCTGTCTACATCATCTGCATCCTATTCTGCTTCCCCTGTCCTATCAGAGGATTTCTAATGGCTGCGTTCAAAGCTATCTCTGCCGTATGCGGCGCGAGAGTGAAAGTGAGAGGAGGAAGCACGCGAGTTAAAAAGCGGCACGATCTCTCTTATTCATGAATCGATCCATGTCGCTGCAGCATGAGCCGGTAGCAGAGAAGCGAGCCACAGTGCCCTGGTGAGCAGGAGCCCCATGCTGCGGGGCCAGCCAGCCTCACTGAGTTACGCAGTGCAGTAGCATACAGTTGACTTCATTAGCAGGTCCCTCCCTTGAAGGGGATGGGTTATTTACTACTGCACCGGGCTCGGACAGATGCTGCACAGATATTACGCTATAGAGATTGGTGCAAATGCGAATAGGCGTGTGTGTGTGTGTTTCTTACAAGTCAGCAAATAAGGCTCAACCTGTAATAAATCCTGGGCTGAATACATCTGAATGTAAAGGCATTCCTGTGTTTGTGAAACACAGGACGGCAAAAGTCACGCTAATGCGGCGTGTGTGTTCATCCGTGTGTCATGCAACCCGTGCGTTTATGAATATTTGTTTATAGATTTATCAGGGCGCGTGCCTTTTGAGGACATTAGCGTAACCATTAGCGTCTCCCTGTCCACTCCGATCACTCTCTTATGCCTTGGCATCTCGTTGCATGTGAGCTGATGCAAGTGGGAGGGAGGAATCACTCGCCCCGCTAACGCAGATCCAGTGCCGTGGCGTGATCTGATCAGAAACTCCGAAGTGGACGCAAAAGCTGCTGAGAGAAAATCAGAGGAAAATATTGTTTGTTTTTCCAGCCGTGTGAGAGCTGTGATTTGCGTGAGATCATGGGATGGAGTGTCATTACAGCACACAGTGATTTCAGTCTTTACCTCATCTTTGAATGTGTTCCACTTTGCAATTAGAGATGAGCGGAAACCAGTAAGTGAGGGTTGCTGAGCATGGGATGCTTAACCCTTTCAGACTTTTCGTGCACTGCAATAGGAAACCAAAACCGGGCCTGGTACTAACTCACTGACTCTGCAGTCTCTCTCTGTCTCTTGCTGGCAGCACGCAAATGCTGCTACCCCTAGTCTAGTCTGTCGCTGCAAGTCCACCCCTCCAACTAAACTAGCTAAGACTGCAATTAAAAATCATGTTCATCATCAGAAGTAGATGATTTTACGAAGAGTTTTTTTTTCTTCAAATAATCACTGGCTCTATAAAATGTCAGAAATTGGCCAACGTCTTTAAATTGCGTGTTTTTGTCCAACAAAAACGTCAAAAACCAATGATTATTTCGTTTACTACCATAGGAGAATAAGAACAGCAGCGACGAGAGTGTACATTCCCAACATGTGCATGCTTAACATGCTCGCACAGTATATTGTTGCAGCACTGACAGGGCATATCATTCTCGATTGATTTATTGATTTATTGACTGAAACAGAGCCGGCGAAACTCCTGTTTGTCTTCATATTCATCAAAATCAAAAATTGCGGAAAACAAAATATTGTAATAGTAATAATAGTAATAGTAATAATCATGTTGATGCTAAATGTAAGCAATTGATTTTCATTTGAACAAAAATACTCACCATGACTTCAGCCTATTTTCGGTTTAGCCTATTTCATAATGAAAACTCTCTTGTGTAAATGGTATCCATGTCCATCTATTTTTGTACACGGTGTCAATAAGCCACATGACCTTAATGACCTAAATTAACATTAAGGGAGCTGACAAGAGCTATAGACTCAAATGATAATGTATGACCAACTTTGTTCCGTCAGCTCAGACAGCTGCTCCAAACCCCACTGAAGAGGCGAACGATAGCCGCGGGGCCACGTTTGAGATGAGGCTACTAGGAGTGAGGCGGCTAGTGTCAGTGAAGGAGCCGCCGCCGCCTGTGAGAAAGAGGATGGCCTCGGCGACAGTGAGGGACGTGAGCTCCGACCACTTCTTCGGGCAGGCCCGGCTGCTGTAATTTTGGTATTTGATTGCAACATTTCATTTCCAAATTGCCAAAGCAGAACCTGCAGTGCGCACAGAAAAAAAAACGAGCCAAAAGCCAGCCTGAAAGTGTCAAAGCCTGTTGGGAGAGCGCGCCGGGCTGCAGATTTCATATCATGCGGCGTATCACAAGCATGAGGCAAGAGAGGCGAGAGAAAGACAGAGAACGAAGAGGCAGAGAGAGAGAAAGACAGAAAAAAAGGGAGAGGAATGGCATATGGGGCAGGCAAATAAACAGGCAGCGAGTTTTAAAGGGAAAAATGAGGCAGAAGTGAAAGAGTGAAGATGTTTAAGATGGTTGAACTGATCCTGTTGTGAAGCTCTCAGTCAGTCATAATAAACAGGCCATTAAAAACACCTGGAGCCCTTCCATCACTCACACAGCCAAGCTCATAATCAACGCAAACCTCATAGCTGCGAATGTGTGTGCGTGTGTGTGTGTGTGTGTGTTAGTTACTCGTCTCCTTCCTGTCTGTCACTCCCACAGCTTTGCAAATTAAGGTGTGACCGAGCCAGAATGAGCTCCCTCCACAGCCCGGACAAACACCATAATAGGCATTTCGAACGCAGAACCTATTATTTCTCTGTGACGGCTGCGCTCGCATTTTTTAATACGACGCCGGTGTGTGTTTTTTTTTTTTATCGACTCCGGCTCCTTCGAAAAAAAAAACAACAAAAAAACACCCGCATTTTCTTTTTTCCCCAAAAGATTTGAACATAAAGTCGCCTTCTCCTCACGTCGAAACGCCTCGCGCCCACGCTCAAAGGCGATATACACAGCAGGGAATTTGATCGCATCCCCGGCGATGGAGAAACATAAGTGATGTATTTGTTTAATGGAAAAGGTGGAGCGCACCGCTTGAGAGGAGCCGCGTATTGCGTTTTTGGCGATTTATGAGCCCTTAACTTGAGATGAGAGCGAACATTCAACATCAGATGGAGATTATGTAATCCACCGGCAATATTATTATTCTCTGTCAAAGCCATAAAAGAAATAAAAGGAGGTTTCTTGCGTGTGAGGATGGAGAGCTGGAAAAGTCAGAGTTTGAAAGTAACGCGTGAGCCACTTCTGGGTTGTGATGTTTGTGGAACAACTGGACAGAAGACAGTTGTCCCCATTTATTCAAATCACTGAGGGGGGGTGAAGCACACGTTCCCCCCTCTCGGCTTTGGATTGCGGGGTATTATCCAGCAGGTTACGCAAGGCGTGTTTAACTTTAGATTCCTGCGCATGAAAGCTGCAAAAGCTCCCAAAATAAAAAGTGCTTTTCCTCTCCTCTGTTCTGTTGTTCTCCGGCTCGTGCCCGAGAACCACATTTGTTATCGGCGCGCATTCTCTGGTTGTTTTTGCGTAGCCGGGCCCTCTGGAGGAAAGAGCAAACTGCAATCAGCGCAACTTTGAAGCCTACCACTTTTGTCTTGTTACTGGATTTTTTCGCAGCCCCACCACCCAGGGTGCCTGTGTGTCCGCTTCGCTTGGCGAAGCAAAGTCTGCTAAACAAACCCTTTTGAACTCAAGCTGACTTGGGCTCATTCAGACAAAGAGAGCGGGGGGAATAATCAACCCCTAAGATGTGGGAGTCGGGCTAATCGAAATATTTTATCACGTCTCCAATTTCTGGGGAAAAAAAAAAAAAAAAAAGTCTGCGGCGGGGAAAGCTGAAGAGAGAGTTTCTTGAAAAATCCCCTTGTCTGCGCCCACTATGATTAAGACGGAAATTAATTACTGCAGAGCTTTTCATTAGAGAAAAAAAAAAAAAGAAGTACGTACCAGCGGGCAGCTTAATCGCGGCCCATTTTCCGGCTTGATTGTTTTCTGGTTGACTGTTTGTGATGATGAAGCAGGGCTGATAGTGGCCGGTGTGGGAGCCGATCCTTATCACGCCGGTTCTCGGGGCTTCTGCCAGATGGAGCTCTCGGTGGCAGTTTCGGAGCTGCAGCGCAGTAAAATAGGAACACAGTAATGGTTTAAGGTGTTAAACCTTGTCTCCCCCACACATCCTTATGGGCTATCAGAGTTTATGTTAATCAGCTTGTTTAACAGCCCGGCTGACCTCTTTTGGTCTAATATGTGCTTCCTTGAATGGTGCGGCCGTCAAACCATCGCAGGTGCTTTAATCACAGAGAGCACTCTTGGCTAATATACTAGACCCTGAGGATCCCTCTCCTTTTGGTGGCATTTATTAACCCCTTCCTTTCCTTTTAAGTGCATCTGTGTGGCACCCCGGCTATCCAACTACATCAATGTCTACTTTGAGACTCTCTGCCTGTCCCTACAAATTATCTCTGGCCTCACCCTGGGAGCTGGAGCGAAATGATCCATTCGAGCAAGAGAGACACCTCCCCCATTACTCTCAGATTGAGCTTGGCACCCCTCACACTAGCCACGCCGGTCATAGACGGCGGGGCAGGGCGGAACTCGTTTGCGCGGGAGAAGATGTGTTTAAGCACATTAATCGGCCCTAAATGGATAAATCTGGTGAATTTCGAGGCAGCCGCACCTGCATCCTAATCAGTCGAGACGGCGTCTGACAAAAAGCTCCGCTCACAAAAAGCCGTTGCATCACCGGGCTTGTCTCGGAAAATTAGCGAGGCATACAAATAAACGACGGCAAAGCCTAAGACTCCAGCATGACCGATTATGAGATGATTTAGCGAGTGAATAGCGGTTTTGACTCTCACCGAGAGAGCCATTGAAGACGAGGCTCAGAGGGGAGCTGTTACGCTGTCTCATCCTTGCCTATCTCTGAGGGAGAGGATGGAGGGAGGTGTGGAGTCGGCTCAAGGTGTGTGATGTTACTCATCAGGGCAGGAGAACAGAAAAAAGCGCCAAACAATAAAATACTTATCACGCAAAAAACTCTTCACTCTCACTGTTTGTTTGCTCCCTCTCCGTCTCTGTCGCTGATTCTCTTTAACAAGTGCCAAAAAGGGGAAAAAAAAAAAAACGTAATTCTTTGGTTACGTAAATGAGATTTGAGAAAGAAAAAAAAACAGTAGAGAAGACGCTACATGAGGCCCTGGAGGTGCACCAGATGAAGCTTTGCGTGTTTGACACAGTTTCTGTTAAGTTCTCTGGAAGCTACAGATTCTGACACCTCGGCTCCGCTCCGTCTGCACAGCTGCTAATTTGCCAATCACGCGAAAGCTGCTAATAATCCGGCAAACACAGGAAGAGACGAAAATCTCTTGATGATGGCAAGTGTGAATCCTCTGGCGTGCAATCAACATGTTTTTAATTTAATTCTTCTTTGTTTAGGTTATCTGTTGATTCATGTGCTGAATCTGTAATTCAAAAAAAACACTCCAACTCTAATGCAGCACATCTTTATTTAGCGCAGTATATTAAACTGCCCATCGAACTAATAAAATACACCCTAATCTTCACTCAGTTGATTCGAAAAGTGTCTCATGCTGAATCCATTTTGTTTAGGACGTCACTCAGCTGGTGTGTTAACATGGGGGAAAGAAAGAAGAAGCCTGTGTGTGTGTGTGTGTGTGTGTGTGTGTGTGTGTAACCTCAGAGACGCTTGTGAAAGCCTTGTTGGACTTGCTAAATGAGAGGCCGGGGGACGGGAGGAATCTGGTTTCTTAGTCACCGATGGGCTGGGATGGGTTGGGTGCCAGATGTTTGTGGACATGCAGGGAATATGGCAGGGCCGGCCCTTGCAGCGTGCTGCAAGATGTGAAAAAGCTTGGCACAGTGAAGGGCGGCTCTCTCCTTGGCACGGTGTGCTTGTGTGCAACGTAGTCCTAACTGCAGCCCTCTTTCACCACGGCTTCGGCTTCAATCCCAATCCAAGGCATTAAACATTCCCATGAGGTCATTATATTTAACTGTTTCACTTCTTTCTTTTTTTTTTCTTCTCTTATGACCCCCTTTCTTTTGACTTTTCTCTTAATGAGAATGTCAGAGCATCTTTTTCTCCCTGCATCAACGTATGATGGCTTTTTCGTTACAGGGGTATCATATTGTTCTGATCAGAACGGAGTGGTTGGAAGGAGGGGAGTGACTGTAATCAAAGCAATTAGCAATCACTGTCTTGACTGCAGCTCTTTTTGCTGTATAGGCATCCGGTGTACCTTTGCAATCATCTCAAAAGAGGTTCCTACACAGTCCTGATTGTCTCTTCCGTCTCAAAGTGCACAATCAACTGTGTCACAGGTGATGTGAGGTTTAACCACTAGTGGCTTGACTGCCAGCCATTGATCCAGTGAAGAAGACAGATTGGATGGCCTACGTCCACTGGCCACATTCATCTTGCAAATCTGTCCACGCTCAAGGTTGTTAGATCCTCCTGGCCCTGTGGTTATATCATCCGGGGTTTATGATGCAGCGTTTCGCTAACTTGTCACCATCATGCCAAAGAGGTCAACCAGAGGGCTTGATCACTGACCTTCCAGGTCTATACATCCATGCTTCGACCAGCCCGCCACCCACCGCACCGGTGAAGGATGGCCTGTTAGCATCACAGGGAAGCAGCCATGCGTCCCTGAAACTGATTAGAATGCAGCTTGATGGCCGTTATTTACTGCACGGCGCTTGCGTGCGTGCGTGTCGTGTGTTCTGTTTACGCGTGCACGCGCCTCAAGGACTCAGGTCCCAGCAGGCTCCTGGCCTCGTAACCCCCCTACCCCCACCCCTCTCCATCCACCAGCCGTGCAGTGGATCATGTGAGGGAGTGAGGAGGAGGAAGGAGGGCCAAGATGGCTGTCATTTCTTCCTGCTGGATGTGTCCCCTCTTTAGCCTTGGTGAAGAGCTGGTTGAAGGTTGAAGGCTGCTGACACACGCTCAGAACACGCCAGAATGTGAAGCGTGTTTGCGTGCGCACCGCAAATGATGTCCGGCCGCTCATGATAGCTCCGTGTGGCCCATAAGCACACACTGCATGTGTTTGTGCGTGCATGGGCGTGCGCGTATGTGTGCGCACCTCAGATGGCATTGCAGCTGATGGCTTGTCACTGATAGTGGCCCCACCGCGAAACGAAGGTCACAGCACTCTCTGGGTTTCATCTGGCCCTCTCATAGGAGTACCGCTGTAGCTGTCAGCTAATGAGACAGTGGAAGGGAGCAAGGGAAGCAGAGGAGAGATAAAAGGGCTGAGAGAGAGGAAGAGAGAGGGGGAGATGGGCTGTTAATGAGAGAAAAAAAGGGGGGTTGGTAAAGGAGTACTTCGAGTAAAAGACGGGAAGTCTAAAGGGACGAAAACACGGCGTCAGGAGGTGGACAAAAAGAAAAGTGGGTGAGAAGACGAGAGTGAGCGCTGAAATGGTGGAAAAACAAGAAAGCAAGAAATTAAGTAATACGGCAAAAAAAACAAAAAAGGGGGACGCCAAAGAGAGGCAGATTTTAGCTCGTGGGGGGAAAGGCAGATAACCGGGACAGGGCGGGAGGAGAGGAGTGGGGAGTGGAGAAAAAGGCATGAAGAAAACGAAAAAACAAAACCTCTGCTTCAACTCCCATTTCCAAGCAAGAGGTAAAATGCAGCTCCACGGAGCAGCAGAGGGAGTGGCCTCCTGCAGTCGTGCCATGCACCACACCTTCTCTCTGACAGCATCCTGCCTCATCTCCCCCACATCCCCCCCTCCGTCTCCCTCTCTGCGTAACTCACTGTCTTTCTGTTTTGCTCCCTCTTTGACTCCCTTTTTTCTTTTGACTCCCTCCACCCATTCCTTTGGAGAGAGCGCCGAGACAGCGCCTTGAGGCCACCATACTCAGGAATGATGGATTGGGTCGAGGGTGCATGGACGCGGAGGGGGTTGCGGAGCACTGCAGTGTAGCATGACTGATGGGAACATGCATTATTTTCCTGGAGGGCTCGGGCCAGCGGGAATGTGGTATATCGCCAGTGCGCGCTAAAAGGGCCCGCAGCTCGGAGAGGGGGGGCGCTTTTTTAATGGTCATTCTGTAACCCTGAATCACGACCTGCTATTCCTATCAGTGTGCATTAGCTCATGGCGGGCGACAGAGGAGATTACTGGCAGATGTTCAAGCCGCACTACAACATTTGCTCCTTGATGGTTCGGCGAACAACCCTCGTCCTCCTCCGCAGACTTCAGAGCAGTTAGCGTGTCCGTAAAAAAAAAAAAAAAAGGCTGCTTGGCTGAGACACCACCCTGTGACTCACTGCCACCATGGGGCGTCACCCCACACCCACTCCCCTCGCTGTCGTACATCATACATATGCATCACTTTGGCCTCCACCTACCTCAGGACTCTCCCTGTTTTGTTTTGCCTCCCCCAGGCCGAGCAGATGAGGTGGAGTCATTTGCAAAAATGGCCATAAACATCCACCCAGCTGCGCCTGCGAAGCTTTTAGGTCGAGGTCGTAATGTTTTTAACTTAAAATCAATATTCTCGACTGGGAATTTCCTGCGACTTGGTTAAAAAAATATGTCTGCGAATGCCCCTTCCATTACACTGCGTCTGTCGTGCTGTGCATATGTACTGAAGCCTCGGCCCGACTCATTCATTTATAATGAGTCGGTTATGACTCCCCTGAGTCACGCTGGAGACTGGAGTCTCACTGTTCAGTCAACCAGAACCTCCTGTTGGAACAGGAAGGCAGGGATGTGCCACCGTGCAGCGTTTGGAAACACAAGAGTAGAGAAATGCTGCTTTAATAAGGGGGCTGAAAATTACATTTCTATTTAGCGCACAGCGTTTGGTTGTAATTGTGAATTTATCATCACAGAGCAGAACAAAACTCCAGCTGGGATGTTTTTTCAAGTGTTTATTTGAGCTGAAGCTTACTATGACCCCATTTAAGTGGATTTCACGAAGCTTGAATCTCAAAACCCCCCAAAAAAAAAAAAAAACATACGAAGGCCGCGGCGTTTGCGGGGAACCAGGCTACGAAACTCTGAAGTTGTAGGAGGTGTGGTGACTTGCATATGATTGATTCATATCCAACTAAGAGCTCCTCGCTTCCCATCTGCACGCTGCTGCATAGCTTGCTAGCTTTATGTTGAAGTCATTAATGTATAAATTCATAATGGAGATTAGGTACCAGAGGAAGCTCACCAGCCTCTTGTCCTGCACTTCAATGGGCAATTAGCAGAATTCTTGATAATGCTTGTCTGGAATTTTAAAGTCAAATGTATGCTGCTTGATTCATGTAACATAAATGCAAAGCAGTCAGTTGTAAGTATTTATTGATGACCTCTGAGTTATACTTTCCTCCACGCTTTTAAAATGATCTCCAAGGAGACGGCAGAACCCAAAACCATGGAATCAGATTTCTAAAATCCTTTTATGCCAGCCTTTCCAAAGAGGACTAGACTGAAAGCACATAATTTTGCTTTTGGGATGAGCAAATCTTCATGTGCAGAGTTTAAAGCACACTTCTTAATCATGTCAAGCGGTTTCAAAGCTTAAAGGTCCAGTGTGGAGGATTCAGCGCCATCTAGCGCTGTGGTTGCAGGACGCAACCAACTGAAAACCCCTCGTCTCACCCTCCACTAAGGTGGCTGCTAAAAATGTGATGGTTTGGTTTGTCCGTCCTGGGCTACTGTAGAAACATGGCGCACTCCGTTGAAGGACCTTCTCCCTCTGTAGATATAAAAGGCTGTTTGTAAGACAACAGAAAAAACACACAGATTCTCAGTTTCAGGTGATTATACACCAGTGAATACATACTTATCAAAGCTGTGTTTGATTTCTGCCACTTAATCATACACTCTGGACCTTCAACTCACAGTCGTATTTAAAGAAGAGTTTTCCCAGGGAAAAGAATGAAAACAATCTCCATGCATAAATGAAGGAGATTAGAGTTACAAGATTATCCAACTGCAGTAGGCCAAGCATTAGACCATATTTGGTGGCAATTATTTGAAAGGGAAGCAGTCAAAATAATAGTCATAATGATGGTATTAAGCTGGAAACAATCTGCCTGTGACAAATACACTGATCCTCTGATAAGGGTCTGCGCTCCCGAACCAGTAGTTTCAGACTAAACAGCATGCGAGCGCAGTCACTACGGTGTCTCCAAGGTTTTTTTGTTAAACGTTCATTTGGCCTCCACGTGACACATATGTAAGTAACCCTGTAGGAACATAATTCTTTGCGTAGCAGCCATCAGCAGACAAATCAGGATCAAATATGTTTCATTAAATCCGTTTTTATTTTTGTTGTTGTTGTTTTTGCTTTAGCTGCCTGAAGGAATCACCTGCTATCGAAAGACCTTGAAGTTTATGCTTTAGCTGGTGTTCTTGTAACCGACTCCTCAGAACTTCAGGAATTTCTATTTGCAACTGTTTTTTTTTTGTTTTGTTCATAATCCTTAATTTTGCTTTCTACACATCAGTCCTTTCATTTGATGCTTCCTGTTATTTCCGCCTTTCCAAACCAGTCTTGCCTCCGTCTGCGTTAAAGGTGTCATTACCTCCTGTGAGCCTGAGCTAGGGCATTTGTTTACCTTTCTTTATCCTCCCTCTCAGGAATTCTTTGTCAAGTTCTGTCTCCAGTGTTGTTTGATATAGCTTGGATGCTTTGGGCAAGATGTTTGATGAGGTTCTAAGTGCGGCATTCACTCTAACAGAGTGTCAGAGTGTCACTACTCTTCATCCCTGCGCTGTAACCAATCTCTGTAAAATTCAGTTTTATTTCATCGCATCATCGTGCGCCTTATCCAATTAGCTCTGCGCGAAAAACAAGTGTCAAGCCATTTAATGTTGCATCTCAGTAGACATCTGTGAAAGGATGACTCTGGATTTAAAATGAACGCAGGTCTTACTGTCTTACTGTGCATTAACTTCAGCTGCTGAGCACTGGAAAGCTACACACTGCTGTCACAGTCCAGCCATCTCGACTCAGCTCGGAGTGTCTCAGGTGTTTTGGAGTCTGGGAACAGAGGCTCTGTGAGGGGAAGAGGCTGGTGCCAAACGGCTGAAACCTAAACACTGCGAGAGCACACTTCATCCCCTCCGTCTCCTGCCGTGTGGGCCTCGATTCTTTCATCTCCGTCTCTGCTCCCTCCATCACATTCCTGTCTCTCCCCCCCCCCTTCCCCTTCCTCCATCCTATCCGTTTTCAATCCGGCCCTGCTTTATATCTGAGTCTCTCCATCTTTCTCTCCCTCCATCCCCCTCCTCTCCCGCTGTGAATTAGTTGGGGCTGCGGAGAACGCAGAGCCGGAGGACAGAATGTCAGGAAGTCAGCTCCCATGAAAGGCAATGGGTCGCCGCCATGCCTGTATAAGGCCAGATGACTGGCCGGTGTCGTGTGCGTCGGTGTGTGTGTCTGCATGTTTTTCTTGTTGTGTTTCTCCACAGACGTTTGAGTAAATTTACTCTCACCTCTGTGTGCTTTGACGGCGTGTGTGTGTGTGTGTGTGTGTGTGTGCATGTGCTCTCATTTGAGTCTATGTCATGTCAGCCAGCGTGCACGTGTGTGTGTGTGTCTGTATGCGACTGCAGCCCAGCAGCAGGCTGACGTGTGCCGGGCAGCCACAGGGACCCAACGGGTTCTGCACTCTCTCAGCTAATCCAAACAAAGCTCAGGCTGAGCCAGAATGAGGAATGTCTGCACTGTTGGTCAGAGACACAAAGGGTCAACCAGGATAAGTGCGGAGGAGAGGGGGGTGTTGGTGCGTTTGTTTGTCGGCCTGCGCGTGCACGTGTACAAGAGGCGGCTTTGTGCTGTGCCCTTACATTTCCCTGTATTTATGTGGGAGTGTATGCAGCTCAGTATTCCCGCCGTGTATTGGAGATAACTTGCAGCAGCCTCTCGGTGGGTGAGCTATTCTTATCCCCAGACTTACCTGATTGCCATGTATAGTCACAGAGAGATGATAAATTCACCCTTGCTGGAACATATTCTGTCTGCAGCAGAATCATACGCAAGGGACTTCAAGGAAGAAAAACCCATGTTACACACACACACACACACACACACAGGGCACACACACACACACACACCACTGTGACACTTTTATTTCTCTCAAAATCGATGTGATTTTTCTTCGTGTGTTTATTTGAGTCTAAGTGCTTCCTCTGAGACTCTACGTTCTGTATTAAAAAGAGGGGGAAAAAGAAACGCTATGTTTATTTCCTGAAAGTGGAAACCTCGTACACTTTTTTTTTTCCCCCCCCATTCCAGTGAGATTTGCACAACACATCCCCGTTTGGATTTCGCCTCAGATTCCTGCTGCATTTCAAAACTCTAACCACCGACAGTGGATCCCGCACTTTCCTCGGGGGTGATGGGTGAAATACGGTGGAGGTTTGGAAAAGTTGACTGTTTGCCTGAGCCAGAGGGATCATTAGCTGCTCATCATCGACGGAGCCACCGCACGTCACAGGTTTTCCGGTGAGCTCAGGCGGGCAGGGTGAGCGCGCGTGAGGTTTGCATTCGCGGCAGAAACTGTCACGGCAGGCGTCACCTTTGTCTTGAGCTGGAATCACGTCTACAAAAAGGGGGATTTTAAATAATTATTTGATTATAAAGGCAAACTGCAAAATATCTGTTATTATACCTCGTTCAACCAAACCGCCAGGCACTGCAAATATGCATAAACGCACTTAACCTTTCGGAAGATGACATTTTTATGCCGTGACCGGAGCCATTTTGTTTTCAAATTGGACGAGATCACTGTAGCCTCATGGCGTCCCATTCTCATGAACATCCTATCTCAAGAATGCATCAAGAGAATCCCTTCAAATTTGGTGCACGTCCACGTTGACTCCAGGACCTCACATAAGTCTAGAATTTGTACGGTGAAATTTAAATGAACTGTGACATCATAAACATTCTGCTGAAAATGTTCTGCCTGTTATTCAATGCCAGAGGTGCTCGGGGTCATACAACCCCAACAGAGATACCGTGGGATGGTCATGTCCCTAAAAAAGATTGCATTCCATCTGTCCATTTCGGTTGAGAGCAGATAAATGTCTGTCCTTCACGAGTCTGCTCAGCACTTCCTCCTCCCCCGACCAAAGTTAATATATTCTCTGTTTATTACTACCAAAGCTCCTGGAGCCCAAAAGATGTTATTCGAGACCGCCCTGATTTTTAATGTATCCTCCACCACACAGATTAACAATTAAGTTGAAGGAGTCTGACACATTCCCCAACGAAAACACCATCCAGACCTCTCCCTGCTGGAAACCTCTTGAATGTGGGCACGCTACGCTTGAATCAGGGTGTGTGAACCCTCTCAGAGCCTCTTGCCTCTGAGGAATTGTGATGAATGTGACCAAACAACGGGAACTCACTGAGCTCTCTTTACTGCAGCGAGCCTGAAGCACAGCAGTGGTCAAGAGGCTGTTGTGAGGCCACTGGTCTGGCACAAGTGAAGACACCCATCACACACATTAGTGTCACTGTGGTCAAATGGAAGAAAGAGGCTGGCATGGAGTTTGGCACGTTACGTCCAGAGATGTAATACAGTATGTGCGTGTGCTCATGTGTATCAACATAATAAGGCTTTGAGGCCAAAGGATTGCGAGGAGATATGTCGTGTGCCCCATTTTTGTGATCTCACCAGCGGCCTGAGGGAAATTTCTTCAAATTTGACACAAACGTCCACTTTGACCAAAGAATGAACTGATCAGAATGTGCTGGTAAAAGGTTGTCGTGTTTTTGGAAATAACTCAAGACTTCATATACTAATTATGGCTAAAGTTAGCACAAATGTCTTATAGAATCAAATGATGAACTTGTGACATTTTACATTCAACAGGTCAGAGGTCAGCTTCACTGCGAGATCATGATGTTCAGCAAAACACTTTCCTGGCCATTATTCAGCACCATAACTCAGGAACAGAAGGGGAGATTGTGGCCGTATTTCACATTTGGTCGGGGACTGAATCGGTGACACTTCTCTTGTAACAGTGCTGGCTGTGTAGATCCTCTGCGCTGCAGGGTTCAACATGCGCGTGAAACGTCCACGTTGTACAATTTGTAGCTTCTTAAGTAGCAAACATCCATAATTGACGCATTGTCTATTCTCATGGCTACAACTTTGTGTTCTATCAGAGTCAGCTTTATTGGCAAAGCATGTCAACACACACAAGGAATGTCCGTCAATTTCTGTCAGTTAACTTACACACTAACAGACATGCAGCTGTCGTCCAACTTCTATTGGTTCATTGGTTTCGCTGATATTGACCTTCGGGTTTTTGTCATTGCAGTAGCTATATCAGTCTGCACCTGCCAGAGGCTTATCACGAGGTAGGCTCATAAATGGTGTTATTCCAGTTTCAGGTGGAAAACATATTTGCATATAGTGGAATTGGCATCAGCAAGAATTAGTTGGGAAACACTGGCATATGTGTTACTGTTGACATATCGTATATCGGCCAAAAGTGATGCCGGGGGCTGTAGGGCTCAGAAGATTCTTCTGTAATGTCACTGATGCTCTTTGTTTAGCCATACATGTGTGTTAGAGAGACAGAGATGCAGTGACAGAGTGAATGTGTGTATGTGTGCGTGCAATTAGTCTTCATGTGTCCCCAGAGCCCATCGGCCATGGACTCGAGAGCAGCTGTGACCGGTTTGACCCCTGACCTCTGAATATTTAACTCCCAGGGCGCTGCATTGGCTCCCACAGACCATTTTGTCTAGTTTATTTGACCGCGTTAACAATAAAGTGTACATACATTATGATCTCTTTTATCCTCTTTATGTGGATTGCACCACTGAATCTTTTACGCGACCGTTATTATAAAAGTTTGCGGCGCATCGGTGGCTCTGCAGAAGGCAGATTTTATGTGTGGTGATAATAATGGAAACAACAGTTCTTGGAGCCTAAACTTTTACCTCCTGCGCACTTTCTTTCACACTCCACCGTGTGGAATTCCAGGCAGTAATGAAACAGTGCAGCAGCGGCGCAGTCCATTTATGACGGTCGGGCCGCTCCATTTGCCGTGGCATGCGTTCAAACACTTTTTTCGGGGCAGGCAGGGTCTGGTGCACTTTACCATAGCTGGGTCCCAGAACCAGTTGGAACGCACTGATGTGTATAATATGTGAACCCCCAGCCATCCGTCCATCCATAGCTCCCAGCCACAAGTAACACAGCCATTTCACAAGCAGGCCAATTAAAAGCCAGTGACATTAAGGTGTGGGAGACAGAGTGACATTAAAACTGAATGCCGCTAAAAGACGCAGTGACATTACAGCAACAGTCGGCCAGCTACGGCGCGGGCGTTCGCTGACCGTCTTTAATCTGCCACGTTCTTTACTGAAGAATGCGACACTGTGTAGGGGAATGGCCACTGGGAACTCTGTGGCAATGAGCAGCCCTTCAAATGTCATTAGGCATTTTTCTTTGTGCTTTCAGCAGTTGAGATGATCCCCACACACTGTACAGGGGAGCTGGAGGATTGAAGGGGAGGGACGGGGCCTTCTTCTGGCCGTGATCAGAATCTAAATCACCTTTATTACCGAGGACATTAACATGTTACTTGCACGTGTTTAACACTTTCTGCATGCACGATGTAGGCTTGCTCGTGGTTGTGTTTCTTGGACGCGTATTACTTACTGATATTCATGCTGCGTAGGAGAGAAGGGAATTGCACTTTGTTACTGTAGTGACGAGCAACACATTAGCTATTCAGAAATGGATCAGCTAAGAGAGAAGGGGAGTCCCCCCCGCCCACTCTCCTGTTACGATCCTCGCTCTCGTGCTCATGCAGATGTTATTCCCACCCCTCCTCCCGTTGCATTAGTGTGGGATAGGATCGAGGCTGTAATAAAGGACATCTCAGGGACGAAGGACACTGAGGCTTGAAGGTCGCGCCGCGGAGTCGGTAGCACATTGCTTAGGGCAGCAATACTCCCTCACTCAAGTATGCGCACACGTGTGTGTTTACCAATCTGCTAGGTATGCATTATAAGCAGTGTGTACGCGAGTGCATGCGAGATGTCGGCGTGTGCTCGCACAAGTTAATTAGGTATGGATGCCCTATCTAGTAAGGATATGGGAAAAGAATGAGACATTGTGGCCCTGCACTGGATGTGTGTTTGCTCCCAAAGACCTCGCTCCGGGCTAAACTCCTCTGCTCATTAAACCGTACAGGAGTAGTCTTCTTCACTCAGAGGGCCTTAATCAGCATACGATGCAGCCCTGATCTCACTGCCTGCACACCGAAGGAACATCTGCAATGATGAGTCCAGCAGATCCCACTCTAATGTGCTCATATGCACACATGATTATGCAGACACACACACACACACACATACGCTTCAGTATGATATGAGGCACACACACACAGATGAGCAACAGTGCCAGATGTCAGGTGGAACAAAATCCTCCATCTCCCAGACTGACCTCCTCCTCTATCCCCCCATTAGCCTGGCTTCTCATGCAGAGCCACAAGTGTCACATCACATCATCCGGAGGCTCCACTAATAGAAATATTAATATGGGGAAGAAGAGGGAGAAAAGCTTTTTTTATTTCGCTCCCTTTCTCTCTTTAACACCCCCCCCCCCCAGCAAACAGATTAGCACCTAATCCAGCAGGGATGAGGGGAGATAAATTGTTCCTGATTGGCCACATAGAGATAAATAAACACATGTCTGTCGCAAATGGATCCACACTGCAGAAGGCGAATTATTATCAAGCCATTTCGCCGTGTGCTCAGTCTTAAATCGCACTTTCTTTGAGATAATTGAATTCTGTCAGCGGGATGACTTAGATTTTTTTTTCCAATGCAGTTTCACTTGGCTCTGGACTTTCCTTTAGATGTATTAAGATGGAAATGCAGCAAGGTACATCCAACCCATAAATGGTGGCAATGGATGGTTTCGACAACACAACAGATATGTTCATTCATATAACATAACGTGGTGTGACATGTTGATGAGGGTACGTATGAATTTTGAATGTGGATTGCAGAAATATAATACGCCGACATTACGACGGGCTGAGTAAATCACTCTCAAAGCTTTAAGAAAGCGTTCCTAACACAAATGTATGTGTACAGGAAGCAAATTAAATTAGCTCATCCCAAACAACATTAAATCTCCCTAGCAGATCTGGTTGTTGTTCTTCTTTGATACCTCTCTTGCCATTAGATGCTTTTCTGTTTACCCTGGTATTAACAAGGCTGCGTCGTCGCCTTGATCTCCACTGGAGTGTTATTACTCAAACCCTGATACCTCTTCAGATGGAATTAGCGGTTGGGGATGTACCGGGCCAGCATGTGGCGCATAGGAGCAAAGCTGAGACGTCTGAAGCGTTTCTACTTCAGCACTCAGGGAAGAACATTGTCATCGTCCTGGCACTGGTCCAGCCATGCATGGCACGGGCATTATGTACTCTTGGCTGAGCAGGCGCCATGTAGGGGGGCGAAAAAGTGTGATTTTATTTACGGCAATGACTGCGTGTGAGTTCTCCGTGAAGCCTGACGCGCAGCGAGGCTGAGCGATAAGATAGATGTGAGATAGGTGATGCTGATGATGGGGGATGGGGCGGTGGAGCCGGTGATGGTGGTTACCTCTCCTCTGAGCAGAGACACGGGGGTTGAGACTGGGCTTTGAGTGCAGCGCACAGAAGAGATCAGTCTGAGGGGAGATGTTGTTTGGCCGGTGGCACATTTCGTCTGGAGCATTGGCATCACAGCCAGCGGGGCAAGCTGTCTTTTTTTAACACTCCTCCACAAAGGGTCCCAGGTGAGCCGGCAGGATATTTGCACTTTTCATTTTAATTTAATCATGCGTGAAGGTTCTATGCTAATCTTGGATATTGTCAAGTGAGATTTGATGTCCACACCTGTTTCTTTTAAGAGAAATGTTCCACAGTTTACCTCAGGGACAACTTGAGCCGCCCCACAACAATAGATAAAAGCTAGGTACTTACCTCAACTGGAAGCTTTTGTACAGTATAACCCGTCAGAATCTCCTGGCCTTGCCTGAAGTTAAAACCTGTTACTGCCTTTAAAAAAGTCAGAGTGGTTTGAAAGGCCCATATTGTAGAATGTGTTTTCAATTAGAAAGCACTGGAAATACAGTGGCATTATTAAAATGTGCGATCCACAGACAAAATGCACACATCCCATCAGAGTCTGTGACCTCAAGGACCTCAGGATTTTGTAAGCATGTATTCCCAGCACAGACGCCGGTGGGCAGTGCCTGCTTTGGCCCGTGCCTGCTTGGGCCCGTGGGAGCTGACCAATCAGAGGAGAGGTGCTGTAGCACTGGACACTATGAGAACTATCACGTCTTTTCATGCAAACCTAAAACAGAAGCGTGACCGTGAAAATGTAGGACCTTTAAGGATGTATCAGGGTGTTTGTAAGTCAAATGACGTTTGCCAGGCAAAGCAGACGGGACCTGTAATTTCCACCTGGCCTCCTGAATCACTCCTCAAGATAATAATAGCTGTGCCTGCATACACATGGAAGATTCAGGCTGCTGTTACAGAGAGGACTTCTCCTCACATATATAGACATACATTAACCAGATTGATGTTATTACCGTCAGGATGCTGTGCAACACGCGCACACATAAGCACACCTGGCGAGAAAGAGAAGAAAGATCCATAATAAGGCGCAATATTTGGGCCAGTGGGTTTTATTTTGCTGGCTGAAGTTTGTCAGCACAAGAAAGACAGAGGCAGAAGTGTTTGGAAAAGGATTGTTCTGAGCCCCACTTCTTTATTTATCTGTTGTGTTGGTAAAAATGGTGCAGGATTAAAGAATTGCTTCTCCCGAGCGAGCAGAGCGCTCTCAGCGGCGCGCCGCATAAACCTTTCACTGGTCAGAGGCTGTTTTTAACCTTTTGCGTGGGATCCGAAATGCCAAAGTGCCAAACGTCTTTCATTAATCTCAAGACAAAAGCTCCTTGCATCAGCACAATCTGCAGTGTGCCAGCAAAGTGAGAATCATACCCCAAACTTTTACAGGAAAAAAAAAATGAAACACCACCAGGCAGGGCTGTTCCCACCTCTGTTACTGTGCACTGCCTACACTGCTTCCTTGTTCCTTGTGCACCTTGTTCTTTTTTTAATTAGTAAGGGAAAACTGCCCAAGGGCTGATGCATAAGGGACAAAGCACTTAGCATGTCTGGCCCTAACTACGATTCTACATTCTGGTTCCTAAAATAAATCCATTTATTGCTCCCTCCTGGGTATGCTTTCTCATGCCTAAAAGGAGCACGATGTTGATTATAGCCTTTGCTGCCACACTCTGTAGACTACCCAAGCTTAAGCTGTGTGGCCAAATTTAAATGAAAGGACTGTGGGACATGAATTTGCATAATACACACATGGAGGAAAAAGAGGGAGCTCAAAGGTAGAGCCTGAGATGAAGTGACTTTGACTCCTATGAAGCAAAAATTAAAAAGTTCCCCACACCCACCTTCAACTCGACGACATATCCTCAGATACACCTCATACACATTCATTCTAATGTTTAATTCACTCCAAAGTTGAGCACGGGGCATGTTTTCCTCTCTGCGCGCTCCCTCTTCCTCCATCTCCCCGTGGCGATGTCACAGGGGATTAAGTCACAGAGGCCAAGGGACTTGTTTATGATTCATCTGGAGGGAGGCTGGAGCCGGTAGTGGTACCCACAGGGCAGGCAGCTAGCAGCCATCGTCCCCCAGCTCCCTCGCTTCCCCTTTGTGCCAACAGGACACTGAGCAATGTCTAATGGCCCCTTATAGAGACGGAAGAGAGGGCGAATATTTGCAAAGTCACGTCACACGTCTCAGGATGACGTCAGTCGTCGTGGTGAGTTATGTTAAAATTGCATGAAGAATAGTTACAGAAAGGAGATGGGGCGTATATTCTTAGTTTACAAATAGATCCGCTTGTGCCCCGTGGTTAGCATCAATCATATTAAAATATTTAGCAGTGCATAATGACGGAGGTTGGTTGTTAAAATACGTTACTTTCCAGTCTGTTTCTCCACGAAGGCTTCATAACACACTGTTATTGTTCCAGAGTCCTCCAGCCCGTTGTTGGGCACCTCTCAAACATATTACTTGCACTTCAGAGCTGAAAATGTTTTTGCATTTAGCTGTCAGTTTTTTTTTTATTATTTACTTTTATTTTTCATTTTTGTTTTGAATTATTTAATTGTATTACTTCTTATTAGTCTTAACTCACGAATCCTTTTAATTGGATATTTGGTTTTATTGGACAGTCTTTTATCTGATTATATTCTTAATGTTTAACGGTTTCAATTTACATGTCTTTAATTGGTAAGTTGGTAGTCTTGAAGGATTTTACTCTGCTAATGTCTCCAAACACACACTACCCCCCTCAGTTTTACTTCTGTAGCAGCTCACACTCTGCAGCACATTGTGCTTCCACCCGGAATGAAATGCGCTATATAAAGTTTTGCTTGCTTTGCTTTGCTTGTACACAAACAACTTAATCGTTGCAATAGTTCTAATGCCTCAGAGCAGAGACTTTTGGGACATATGCAGCACAACTGCAATGTGTCACCCCCAGGGATGATGCTTTGTAGCCTGGTCTGCAGGTCTTAACTGTTTTGTTTTTTTAATTACATTTATATTAGTTCTTCTATTAGTTTGAACTCTGATTTTATCTCTACTTTTCAATTGTTTTTCATTTAAATGCCTCAACTCAAACTGGTCCATTTCTGATCTTAAATCATTGTATTGTATTAATGGTCTTAAACACACTACCCACATAGTTTAGTGGCTGCGACTACAAAAGCAGCTCAAGCTCTGCACGGAAAGCGAAGGTTTCATTCCAGGTGGAAGCACAATGTACTAAATTCTTCCAGTTGCTCTTCCTCAGAGTAGAGACTTTTGGAGCATCCCAGGTAGATTCAAACATGCAGCACCACTATAATGTGTTCCTCTCACTGTTGACATTTATGTCTCCTCCGATTCAGTCTCCGAGCTAATTGCACGTCGGATTTTTAACAACCTGTTGGAGTTGATTAACTGCTGTAATAGTGTGCGTGCGTATTGTGGCAAGACTTGCTTTTAATAAGGCGTCTCACAGTAGGTAAACCGCACGCAGTGTTAAAGGTTAGTTTGAAGCACATGTTCAACCACAAAACAAGCTAATCTCGTGCCAGACGTTTTCTTTTGTTCCACTGTTACTAGTCTCCTTTGTTTGTAATGAAAAGTGGTTTGTTATTGGAGACAAACTAGTCTCCGCGCCAGCGTCAGGGGAACTAACATATTACCGCTGTTCAGTGGGACGTACTGTCTTCTTTTAATTGCTCTTTTAATTAACTTGTGTCTAGCCTTCGTCTTGTCATGCCCAAGCATGCCATTTAGCAAAAAGTAATGAGATTAACCTCTCGTTGACCAAGCAAATGCAGATTAAACATTATGGCCAAATGAAATGAGCTGGCCTTTATTTACTCATGTGTACAGGCAGGCGGCAGGCAGGCGAGCCACAACTCTCTCAGTGGTAACATAGCTAAAATGTCAAGGGGATAGAGGGGAGTGTGTTTGGCATCGAGTGGCGAGTGTGGCCGACCAGCTGCACGGGGAGGAGAGCAGCCAGCAGTGCTGGAAAATAGTACGAAGTTCTCCCGCTCTGCCTCACTATCTCAGGAGAGGCGACTGCAGACGGTCGATGAAAACCGGCCGCTAATCAGTCAGTCACACTGACACATGTGTGAGGCAAACACAGACACACACCTACAGCGCCCAGACTCCCCCTCTGCCTCTTTCTGTGGCTGTCTCGCTGTACACGTTTACTGAGAGAGAACACAAATGACAACCTCTCCCTCCGTCTGCCCACACACATGCATACGATGACATGACCTCCAGCGCCCAGACACGCTCGTTGGGCGAGCACACTAAGTGGTCAAGGCAGGAAGAAACAACACGTGGCATGTTTGGCTGTTTTTTTTCTTCTTTCCTCTCAGTCCCAGTGGATTCTTGTCCAAAGTTTGCAGCGTTGCTTAACACTGACTGTAATGTCTGTGGACAGAAACATGAACATTATGCCTCAGAGATCCTGAAAACAGAGTCATATCCTGTAAGTATTCAAGATTTATTCTTGACATTTTCACTGCAACCTACATACTACACACTAAACCCTTTATGGGCTACATTTTACTCTACAGGGCCCCAACGCTCAAGGAGCAATAGTCAGTCATGTATTATTCTAAAAGGCTTCCTGGCACCAAAACTGCAAAACTGCTGTTCAAAATCAAAAAAGGCAAAGTGATGTATCAATAATTCAAACGTGGAATCATGCCTATGAAAACACAATGTCTATATGTCATAGCTCTTTACTTGACTGTGATCCATATCACATTCTATATCTAACGTCTGCATGATGCTAATAATTCTCACTCGACAATTCTTGCAGTTTGTCCTCATTTCCTTTGGCACATCAGTTAACAGTTTCCATACCGATGGCCTACTTTACACCTCCTCGGCTGTAGAAACCCTAGCAAAAGAAAAAACACAATGCAAGATGACAGATTCCCCCTTGTTTTTAGGCAGAACCACTTGAAATTAAATTCACATTTAAATATACCGTGGATTTATTTGATCCGTGGAAAGCTTTTATCGAGGAAGCTCCTTCTGGGGCGGTGTGAGCCAATCGGCGAGATTTTAGTCGTGACCTTCGCCCCGTTTCTTCCTCGCCCAGAGTGTCACTGCGAGCCGGAATAAGCTGCCTTGGCCCAGCTAGTACCGCACCTCATTTTAATCAGGCTTTGGGGAGTGAAATATGGGCCCGGCGAGCTGGCTGTACCCGAGCTCCATTCATCTGGTTTCAATCTTCTCTCCGCCCTCGGATGTGGCCGCGTGGGCATTCCTTTTCTAGACATTGGGGAGGGGGGTCGTGGTAAGAAGTGGTGCTGAGCAGCACAAAAGGGCAGACGTATTTGTTTGGAGGAGCGTGTCTGTGTGGAGACAAGGACTCACTAACTGTGGTCACTTTAACAAAGCTGCAAAGCTCTGATGCTTTTGTACAGTGATGCTCTGCTGACATTGGAGGAACAATGCACTAATAACATCCAGAAACATCTAGTTTCTGTCACTATTGAGTTTGTGGTGATGAAAGTTATTTCCCTTGTATTCAATCTTTATGTTTCCCTCGTCAGGCTTTTTTTTGTTTTATTTAAACTGTGATGTGAATTGAATTTTTTTTTTTTGTAAGGAAGGCATCTCTTAGCAACTACCTTGTGGGAGCTAATCTGGATCCTAATTAAGACATAAAAAAAAATGGTCATTCACACTTTTCATGACTGACCTTTAACAAGTTGATGCGTCTTTCGCTTTATTTGTCAAAGTCAAAATACTTTTAATTAGGTACAGTCTGGGACCGGGCGATATAGCCTGAAAATAATCTTAAAACTCCCCAATCTAAAACACCTATCACAGAATCAACTGTCACAATGTTTTCGACAACACACCTTGATATTGATGTTCATCAGCACCGCTGGGAGGATGAGAAGTAATCACCAGTGATGTGTAGGAGTGTCCCGATTTTGATTTTAAATCGAAAATAGATCGAAACTAGTGTTTGGCTTTGAGAACTGAGTGCCGGCAACACTCCTGATTTCTCTGAGATCCTTTATTAATGTGTTGAGGGTTCACTCATAGAGGAAAAACTGGACTGACCTGATAACGTTGCCAAAGATCCTTCATTTACTTGAGATGATGGTTAAGTTGGCGGATTTGAGACAACGAACTTCTTCCTCTGTTATTGTTGAATCATTGAGGGCTTATTTTTTTTTTCAGTTGAACTCATGAATCTTTATTTTTTGTGAATAACATTTTAACCTGTCTATCCCAAACCCGCAAAAAACACCAGGATGAAGTCAAACTCCTTTTGTTTAATTCCCCCCATCTTTTGAACAAAGAGTAGTATGTAATAACATAAATGACAGTCATCAGGGCAGAAAAGTCTCAGTCCAACAATAGTGTAGCTGTCAGTGCTGAAAATCGAAAATCTAATTGGATCATGGATATTCGAGAATCGGGATGCCCTCAGTGATATGGATGTATTGACTAAGTATGTAAAGGCAAGAATACAAACAGGTAGAGCAACAATGGCATCACTTTTCTGTGATGGTGCCTTTAACAGCAGAAAAGATAGCACTTAATCCACATCAGGATCCAATAATGATATAAGATATATAGTCTCATATCACAGTTCACAATATAATATTGATACTGTACATTGGCCTGGTGGAGCCCAAAGGCAGATAACACATTGTGATTATTTGCTCTCTATGTTTGCGCCACTGTTTGTTTACTGTATGTGTGTGTGTGTGTGTGTGTAGCAGGTGAAAAGGTTAGCGTCCTGCATGAATTGGCTTAAATCATAAGGACAGATGGTAGCTTGCTCCATTAGCTCTCCTAAATGAGCCTAAGTGAGGCCTTTCCTGGAAGCCTCGCAGCCGCTGTTGACCTCCCTGGCCACTGCGCAGCCACCACTCTGCCTCTGTCAGCTGCCCCACCGGTCAACACCTTTCAGTATACAGCTGCCAAAACAGACATGGCATCTGCTCACCTCTGGGGAAATGGCAGCCATCGACGTGTCCTTCCCAGTCACGGGCTCGGATGGATAGGTTACCTCTTTGTCCTTTGGCAGCGGCAGCAGCAGCTACAGCTTGAGCAGCTGTAACAATATCATCCTCTCATTTGTGGATGAGGCGTCCCCCCCCCCCCCTTTGTTATTTTCCGCTTAACCGATCAAGTAAAATGATATGTCCGATGCATACCATAGGACTGGGGACAGCTCTAATATGTCAGTGACGCAGCGCTCCAGTGAGTGCTGGGCGGATGGAGGGAGGGAGTTAGCCTCACGTCTGTTTTCAATTAGCTGATGAAATGTACAACATGGGAGCTGCTCTGTCGTATTCCACTCCGGTCCTCCCGTGGATCCAGCGGAGCAAATTGGCAAATCTTTGCTGCGAGAGGTGAACTTTGACTTCAGACAGTGACAAATAATCGCAGTGACCTAAATAATGGATCCTGAGTGTGCAGAGAAGCGAGGGAGAGGAGGGGTGACGAGGAGTGTCCAGACTAGTGTCCCCCCCCTCCACCCACCACCCCGGCTCTGAGCTCCCAAAATGTAGTGCTTACATATCCAGATTGGGGCTATCTTACAATGCTTCTAAAGCCGAGCTTTAGTGCTGCTCCAAATATAGCACTCGCTCTAGGCTTGTTTTCCTCCCATTCCCCTTGTTCGTCACGTGCAGCTAAACTTAACCATATAGCCCACTGTGGCTTTTATTGTCTTCCCACAAGTTGTTAAATGCTTCTTTGAAACACCACCGGGGTATTGAATTGCATTTAATAAAAGTCAGGGGTGCAGTACTTTATGGTGCATGAGGTAGACAGTATTAGAAGTTTTCATCGGTCTCACACTGTTGTGAAGCATCCATCATCAGGGAGAGCCCGGGCGACTGCGATACATTCCACTTCCTGTGGTCATACACCTAGTCAGCTCTATTTTCAACCTAATGGACATAAAAAATTGCAGATTGCAGCAAAATGGACTTGGCAGCACAAAAGCTTATTAAGTATTGATCCGCTGAGGTCAGTGCCCATGTCCAGCCACTCCAACAATGCGAGAGGAGTTCGTTCACGCGCTTGCCAGCCGCAAATTGAGATTAGACCACATAAATAACTGGGGAAATTGAGGAGCATTTTGTGCGAGAGAGCTGCGCCCACAGTCGCACGATGTGCCAGCAAAAGAGGTAGGAGGAAAGGGGGTTGTTTATACGTGCACCGTGGGCTTTAAGGCTGTTTATATCATAGCACGCCCCATCTGTCCAAACTCCAGCAGTGCTTACTGTAGCTGATATCATATCATAGCATACCAAAGCCCGACAGGAGAGCTTTAAGTTGATCAGCAGCAGGCGAGGCTGTCTTCTACAGTGTTTTAATGAATACGGCTCATCTTGTTTCTCACCGCACCATCTGTCAGGCGTGCAGGGTAGAACAGAGCTCGAACTCAGCGAAGAACAGCCTTCCACTGTGTTGTCTATACTGCGGTGCCTGTACCTTGACTGGAGATCCCTCTGATGAATATTTTCCGCTCTTATTCACAAAGCCCCGCCAACAAAAACACCGTGATGCCACACAGACCGAGAAATAAGCTCAGCCCTGGGACAAAGGCTGAGCGAATAACAGAGGAATGGGGAAAATTTTCTGTGCAGGAGAGGAAGGAAAGTTTTCTTTGTGAGGGGGAAACCAAATTTGATATCTGTCAAAGCAAATATAATATCTCTAACCGGATTTGGAGTTGTTTGCTTTCGATGGGAAGAAAAACAACTCCAAATTGCTGACTTTACCACTTTGAAACTGAGCAATCGTTTTTCTCCTCAGTCCTCAGACACATGTTAGCGAAAAAATGGGCTTCAGCAAAGTGTTTGGTGGCAACGGCATTAAAGGAAGTGTTTCATTTCAAAGCGCGTGTCTCAACATGTCCAAGGATTCACTCTCCCCTGTCCTCCATCTGAACATGTTTTCTCAGCGTGGGGGGGACGGAGGGTTTATTCGAGGCTGCGCTGCACACACGCACTTCACCCACACACAGTAACCTTGCCGATAAGTTCTCCAAAAGGAGTTAACTCGGACATCTCTTTGCCGCATTCTTCTCTGGAGTGTCAGGTTTGGACGCCCCTCGCGCAGAACGATGTGCAGACACATCTCGGCCTTGTTTAGGTTTTCTGCCAGATGTAGGGAGGATCTGAGAGGTCACCCCCCGAGCCCCGTTTCACTGACACGTGTTATCTGGTGCAAAACAGACCATTCGACATTTGGACCTTGTTCAGTCCGAACACATTAAAGGGAGGAGAAATGTCTCGGAATTTGCTTTTTTCGAAGCCGAATGTAACTAAACGGTTTAACACCATACGAGCGTCTGGAGATTATTCTGCTGAAGTCAGGCTGAAGTCTCTAAGATGCATTGCTGTAATTAACATTTTAAATGGGGACCATCCTTTCCAAAATGATGAATTGGTTTTTAATTAAAAAAAAGAAAGAAAGTAAAAAAAAAAAAAAAAAAAAAAAACTTCCAACCAATGACAGTCTGTTTTCTTTGTGTGTGTGAGAAAGAGAGAGAGAGAGAGAGAGAGAGAGAGAGAGAGAGTTTGAAAGTATTCTGCTTGTCACTCTTTCCACTCGGTCACGTGTCTGGCTGTGGGATTTTTTTTTTTACGAAAGGTGGAAAGAATTAAAAGTCAGACTGAACACACTAATGTGTCAGTGTTCTCTTTCACTTTCAATCTGCATATGGTATGCCTTTGTTTTGAAATTTTTTGGAAAGACACCAACCCAAACCCAGCTCAGTGATTTAAGCATTTGTCGTGCGCGATAGTCAAAGTGTTGCATGGGAGTGACAGAATACAGAGCCCTTTTTCTGAGAAGCGCTGTGCTCTCTGGACCGTTTCAGGCTAAATCCGGGAGATTTATGGAGTAGCCGGAGCATCTTGGACAGCTACACCCATGAGTGTAGGTGACGCCACCAGATGCAGCGCTGATAAGATGTGTATAGCACTGTAAGCAGGTTTTACTGACTCTACCTCCCCTGGGGGATGGTGTAATTAGCTTTTTTCTCCATCTCCTCCCTACTTCCTTATTTCGCTGAAGGAAAATGCAGAATGCTTTGGGGGAATTAAAAGTGCTTGTCGCGAAACTAATTTTGGATCTATTTTGGGGATCCGTCAGCGGGATGGCGTCCCTATCGCTCGACGTGACAGCAATGACGAGGCAATGAAAGGGATGCTAATGAAGGCAATAAGAGCGGCATGAGGTGAACATTTACCACGGGGCCCTACATTATTCAGACCTCGGTGGTATTTCATCTTCCGTCTCCCATTCCCATCGGTCCTCCCGCTCTTTTCCCATTTGCCATCCCCCTCCAGGTTCAAGGGATTATTGTGGAAATGATTCCATTCCTTTTTTTTTTTTTTTAGCTTCTCAGGCCTAGAAATCTCTCATCAAAGATGATCATGAACAGGACGGCTCTCTCTTTTGGTGTTTTCATCTCGAGCTCCAGATGACTCACTCCTCCAAAATAGGAAAAAATATATATAAAGTGTTCCACGCTCTGGCTCCATATGCATTTATTTTTTATCAGGGTGACATTTGGTCCCTCAGGCCTCCCAGGCACAGTAGGAAAGAGGCACTAGTATCTTACAGTATATAGGCCACACCTTAGTTCCACACCTGGTGGTAGTAAGATAATCATGTTCCCAAAAAAAAAAAACAATCAAGACAAGAGGAGAAGTCCCTCCCTTTCAGCTGGATCATCAGTTTCGCTCCAAATGTTAAAAATACACTCATCTTAAAAGTATATATAAAGTTAAACATAAACCTTAAATGAACACTGTAAACATGTTTATCTAAATATCCAATGACAAGAGGTACATGACAAACAACACCTCAAAATCATACTCTATATTCAATCCATGTGGGGACAGGGTGGGTGAGGTGGTTCAAGTCGTACGACAGGAATTGTCACAAATATTTGCGCACCGAGGAAGGAATTACCAACAGAACTTCTAGGAGGCTATTGCTAATTATCAGTTAGCTCTTATTTGTTCCCTCCTCATTTCTGGGTAATGACTCTGTGAACCTCATTGTAAAGTGCCGACAAAACCCTGGTGTCAGCAGAAGGGTGCGCCGGTCGCCCGGGTGTGAGGCGAGCAGGATTATGGGACTTTATCCCATCAAAGAGCCAGCCTCCAGTCAGGGGGGGGGGGGGGGGGGAACAGCTCCTTTGATTTTCACAGAAGCAATATATTCATGAGTTGGACCTTGAAACTACAAGGAGACTAGTGTAGTGTGCCATATGCAAAACATGTGCTTTAATAGTGCATGATAACTTGGTACATTTAAAGAGACTTACCCCTAAAGAAGCTGTAATTAAAAAGGGAGCTGTGGCTGTATGAATAAAGGCCTCTCTAGCAGAGCGTCCGTGGGGGTTGTTTTTTTTTCGCAGTTTGCGCTAACACCTGCAGGCGGCCCCCTTGTCTGCGGAGACTTCTGAGGAGTTTTCGGCGTTTCAGGCAAGTCTGCCCTGAAATCCTCATCGGGGAGAGAGGAAAGGGCAGGATGAAACCTCCTATCTGCGGATCTCTGTGCCACATTCGGTGGTATTTATAGTATATGTGTTTGTTGGCATTTCAATAGCCAATTCAGGTCACACAACACTGCTGTACTATTGGCTGGAGCGCGCGCAGCCTTTTAAGCAGCATGCTGAGCTGTGAGTATTAGACTGTTGTCTCATCATCCCTACGCACCTCTCAGCAACTCAGCTAAAAACTATTTATTTGTCAGCAATAAGAATGGGGGAATTGTTTTGATATTTGCCAATGTCAAATTTTCCCAGCAACACGCACGAAGTCCCATATTTTAGAGGAATGGAGGTCGTATCCCAAACATTTCTCCTTCATTTAACCCTGTTCCTTGGTACGGCTGTAAATGATAGAAGATAAACAGTTATTTTACAGACTGGCAGAGTCTGGAGATGATTATTACTTTTGCCTGCTGCAGTGAGGCTGTGCACGATACTCAAATGTGACTCGAGTCTGGGTGCCTGATGACAGATGTATTCCGAATCAAAGGTTTGTGTGCTGAGGCGCTATTTACTGTCAGCGAAAGATAGTCCCTCGCCTCTCCTTCATGCAGACTGGCAGCAGGGGAAGTATCTTTGTGACAGAGCATGTGTTCACATAAAGTATACATCGAGCATACCAGCAGTCACGCATGCACACAAAATGCAGATGTGTTCTATACGTGACGAGCCGTGAGATCTCTTTCTCCTTTTGTGCATCGGCTCACCTGTATCTAAGACCGCCTTTGTGATGGTATAATCCATCCTCCACACCGCCGACTTACAGTAAGGGCTCAAAATAAGGCATTGCACCATCCCTCCGCCCCTCCCTCAGCCCATTTTTCTCTGTCCTTTCACTCCTCTCACCCCTCCCCTCTATCTCTTGCTGTCCCTCTCCCTCCTCAGATCTGCTGCGTTTGAGGACCAGAGGTCATAAGCTTTGGACGTTGCAAAGGCCCCAGCCAGGCCAGCGTGCTGACTGAGGGGATATGGGGCTTGACTTTGGGCAGTGTGAAAGATCCAGGCCTGTCTTGTTTGTCTGTCTGTCCGTCTCACTGGCCACACTATAATAAGATTGCAGGGCTCTGTAAGGCGGATTTACTGGAGCACAACTCCCCCTAGGGCCTTGTCATAGAAATGGGTTCCTCCATATTTCAGCCCAGCCTCTCAGTCCCTCTCTCTCTCTCTCTCTCTCTCTCTCTCTCTCTCTATTCGAGGCGGCTGAAATGTGTCTATCTTTCTCTCTCGCACACTCCCTCCCTCACCCGCTCTAAAACCCCTGGTGTTAGCTCCAACTTTCTTTTGTTAATTATGATACGCTTCTTTCCTTTCTTTTCTGCGGGTAAAAATTGAACCTAGCCTCAAATGGGAGCATGAAGCTGAGCCAGACGGAGCCGAGGAAAGCAGACAAAATGAAAGAGAAAGAGGGATGAGGGATACGGCCTGGGATGTGGCACCAGCTAGCATATTGCGAGCCCTCTCCACATTTATAACCCTGCCTCAAGATGGCAACTTTCACTTTCGCTGGCCTTTATCGCGTGTTCTTATGGAATCTCTTAGAGACACGTGAATGCATGTGCAGCTCCGTGAGCAGGAAGGTTACCGAGGTTTCATCTAATTGAGTTCAGTTTCAGTTCGGTTTTCATTGTTTCTATGTCACCTTGCCTCAGATCGAACGGCAAGGTCACTCGCCCAAATTTAACCGACAAAACAATTTCTCATACCGTTTGCATAGCTGCCGCAGAGATGATTCAGTTGTGTCTCTCAGCCAATGTTGACACAAATGATGGGGTCTTGCGGTCCAACCGTCCCCAGCTGTGCACACTGTGCGGCGAATGAGGCCAATCCAAATGCAAGCGCAAACTCATATCAAGGCGAGCTTATTTTGGGAGCACTGTGTGTCATCCATTCCACGGATACATAAGCTCCTCTGCAAGACCATAAATAAGTGGGTAAAGTGAGGAGCAGCGGTTGTATAGCCAGTCAGTACCCTTTTTGATTCGTCTGCCAAACTTTTTCTGGCAAAAACGGAGACAATTTGGTTCCCATCACAGGCACAGCATATTCTAGTATATTTTACAAAAAAAGTTATGGCAGTTCACTGGCAGTTCAATCCTCATTGTTGGACAATGAAACACATTTTCGACGCCCAGCGATGCTATAGTTAGTTCATTGCTTGAAGGTTCATTTAAAGTCAGCTCGTGGAAAGTCAAGTGTGGAAAAAGCCTGCAATGCCCCAATTTTAGCGGTCACCCTGGCCCTGTCTATCTTCCAGGTGAACTCCCTCATTTACAGAGCCTACAGTTGAAGCGGCGGGCAGTTAAGTAGTAGGTGGGAGGTGAGAAGGGGAGCAGGGAGCTCTTATCAGGCCTGCAACACAGCGCTGGGCTGGGCTGCCGATGACTGTGGGAGCACTGATTACAGAGGCCAGCCTGAGGAGCAGAGGGGAGACGGTGGGCACAGGTCTCCCAGAAGACCCTTATAGCACAACCGATCATTAACTTGCACCATTAGATCCAACCAACTAACTGCACACACACACACACACACACACACACACACAGTCCGACTATTCTCCCTCTTGAATATTCTTCACACTGCAAAGCTGGCTCTCTTTCCTGACTTCCAAGCGATAATCGGCAGGGAGCCCACAAGATGAATGAGCCTGCAAATGCGGCATTAAAAAGTCATAAACGGGGGATACCTTCCGGGTCCAGGGGCCACTCTGTGAGGACGCGTGGCCCTTATTTTTTCTGCTGACTAATGATTTGAAGGGAGCAGGTGGTCCAACAGAGCAGAAGGGCCTCAGCTATTTGTCCTGTCACTCCCGGGCTGCCAAAAACGGACGCACAGTCTCTATGCCAACAGTCAAGTGCTGTCTGTCTCTGCGTCCAACTGGCGAATGCCAATTGGAAACCTTCAGCTTGATTGACAGTGAGAAGCCCCGAGCTCCTCGAGTTTGTAGCGGAAGACTCACAAAGTAGAGACAGACACTTAAACAAAACTTGGAAGAACTGCTGAAGTCCGGCAGATGATGTTATCCATATGGAAGGCGTGGTTTGGTTTGAGGCTTCTCTTCGCCCCTGAGTCCCGCGTCAGCACTGACTCATTGGTTTCACGGCACAGAGCTGACATTTTGATTGGCCCAAAGATCACTTTTGGGGCAGCGTGTTGGCTCCTGGTCGGACCGGGGAGCGAGTGGATGGGCGCCCAGTGAGTGCTGATGCATTCACAGGCCACATTTGGCCGTCTCGTGGAACATCTGACAGCATGTGATTGTGTCTGCTGAGGCACAAAGGCATTCTTTCATTGAACAGCTCTGCCTTGAATAGCTCTACCGCACACATAACACCTGCCATTGAACATAGTCTTTGTTCAAATGTCCCGCACCACCGTGTTTATTTATTCTGCGCAAATAGGAAGGAAATATTGAACCTCCAAGCTATTAAGCAGCACGATAATGAAAAGGAGATCTAACAATATTTACACAACCTACACGTTTCTGCATGATTCCAAATGAGCATCTGCTGGCTGGATAACTTTATTTTAAGCGCTCAGAATCCCTGGGAGCTATTGGCTCGTTCAGCGATTAAATTAAAGGCGGGTAGTTAAGTTAAATGTTGGAGAGCCAAAAATATCTGCCACATTTGAGGGTGTAAGCTTAGTGGTGCTCTGCAGTATTGTACAGCCTTTCTACCAGGTGGAGGGGGTCGGATATCTCGACGGAGCACCACCACCCCTCCCACACACAAACACACACCGACACCATCCACAGCCTGAGCTTCCAGCAAACCCCCGTGACGCCTCTGGCTAATTCCACTCAAGCCCGCCGGGCAGTCCAGCATCCTCCAATAAATTAGCCTTGCTGCTCCCCCGCCGAGACACAGGCCCTGACAGTCTGGCCGGTGCCCAAAGTCACTCACTTGTGCACACACACTCTCCCTGCAACCCAAGCTCTTCTCTGTGACGGTAGACTGTGGATTCTTGGGTATGTGTGTAATTATGATTGCAAGTTACATTCGCAATAGTTGCGGATAGAGTTGAAATCTGTTTTCCATTTTGTCAGGATCATTTGGAAAATGTGGGTAATTCCAGTGACTCCATAGCCGTACTGTATCTCTTCAGTTCTCTCTTCAGCAGATGGGTCCGTGTTCAGACAATATCAAAAGCTGTGTACCTTTCCATCCCAGGCCACAGCTCCCCCGCAGCTGTTTGTGTGAATAAGATTGTGTTTTTGCCCTTGTCAAAAGGGGTTATCGACAAAGATCATCATAATACCTCTCTCTGACCTCTCATGACAAAATCTATTTCCTGAATCAAAAGAAAACCCCATTCCGTCTCTCTGCAGTGTCCGGGTGAGACGTATCTCAGCATCTGTCAGATAGTGATTGGGATTCTGGGTCATATCTCTCGCTGCGTCTTCCCGTCTCAATTTCCTCTATCGGCACGGTTTTGCTTCCTTCCTATCCGCAGCATCTGCCTCTTGTCTCAAGTTTGAATCGAGCCCCTGTCCCCGTCTGACATCTCTCTGCCTCTCTCCTCCCTTTCTTCAGTCCTGTTCAGCCTGCTGACGGCGGGTGCCCAGACGGAGATGAAGAAGGTCGTCGGGGACAATGCCACCTTGCCATGCCACCATCAGTTCCCGTCGTCCGGCTCGCTCGACATCGAGTGGCTACTGCAGAAACCAAACTCGAAACAGAGAGTGGTGAGTTGTGTCACGTTTGTTTTACAGAGTCTCTCGGAAATTGTAAGTTCACTGTATAATGACTGTGATAAAAAAGAAAAGACTTATTGTACTGCAAACTAAAAATGCATATTTAACTGGTCATTACCAACAGTAGCAGCCAGATTTCCATCTTCTTCAGGAGTAAAATAATAATAACCATTAATATGCTAGTGGCACAACATAAGTCCAAGAACAACTTACAAACACAGGTTAAAGGTTTTTTGACCTTTTGCCAGTGAGCTCCTTTTTTTCTTGTCTCTCCCTTTTTAGTTATCTTCCATCTTTACACCATTTAGCCCAAGCCATGCTAGTTGATTTACAGCAGGACTTGTAATAGTTGCACATTAACCCAATGCCCAAACTTACTGTGGCACGTCAAGTTTAGGTGCCTTTTAGTGCCAGCAGACTGTCCCTCAGCTCGTTCTTTAAACCCTTTACTCTAATTTTCTAATTTACATAATTTTCATTTAGTAATTTTTTTTCAAATATCACCTGTAACACAGTGGTAAGGTTTTCTTCCCTTTCCATCTAATTGTCTCATCAGTAGCCTAACTTACATTCACCAGAAGAACAGAAACATTTTAAGCTAGCTAGAAACTGCTATCTTAAGCTAACAGAAGCAGCAGCATTACTGTGCTGTTTCTTCTCAAAACTACTTCAGCAGAGTTTAAGGTTCCCTTGAGATATTTACTGGACACTGCCTGACCAGCACTCTACTGATGTCAGGCGACGCACACATTACTTTAAGCTCCGGGGACGCGCGATGTTTGTGAAGCGTTAGCTTGTGGGACAGAGACAGTCTACGCTGCATATCTGTCACCCTCAAGTGTTCCTGCTTTCTTTGCAAGTTGTGACACTTGTTCTCGCAACGTTTCACTTCAAGAGTGAGTTACAGCCGAGTGTATTGAGCATCTGTTTTGTATTTTCTGCCTCTTCAAATTGTTTACCCGTAAATTAAAGGAAAGAAATGGAAAACAGTTTTATGTTGTGTTATTTTGTACGCAAAATGAGACCTATCCAAATGCATGATTTACGTTGGTACATGTTCTGCTCCACTCTGAACTGATTCAGAAGTGAGAAACTAAGCCAGACACAAACACTGGAGAAAACACATTTAGATATGAAGGTTAACTGCCACCTAAGCTAGCTACTAGCTGGTAGCCATACCCAACGTGACAGATATTTAAGCAGTTTTACCTTTTCCAGCTTGATGTTAGGGTAACATGGAGCTGTATTTGGGTTTTTTTTTTGTTCTGTGACCACCCAATAGCTAGAAACTACACCAAGCATTAAATCCGTTGATGGCAGGTAGCTCTAGACTTTGTGATATCTCCCAGCCTTGAAAAGCAGCACAACTGTTCCGTCCTGAGCAAAGAGTCACTTAAAAAAAAAAAGGCTTTAAAAGGCCTGAACTCGGTTTTGAGTTCTACACCCTCTGAAGACGTTTCGGTATCGTTTCGCTGGTTTTGAACCATCGGCTTTCTTCGCCCAAATTGAACACAGTATCTGATAACAGACAGAGCGTAAAATTTCACCAGCCTTCTGTCGGAAGAAAGAGATTTCCCCCCTCTTTGGAAGCCGTTTGCTCGTTCACTGATGTGTTGGTTAGCACGGGGGAAGCGTCGCACTGATAGAAGAGAAAGGGAGCGTGTGCAGTGGAAACAGAGGGGCCAGGAATGAAAGAAAGGGGGAAAACAAGTGTCTTACGCTTTGATGGTTCGGAGGGGGGCTGCCACATTGCGATGAATATTTAACGGGAAGATAACATTGAAGACGCCATTAATTAAAATCAAACGTCTGAAAATTTGATTAGGAGAGAGACTGCGCCTGTAGCCGAATGAATAAATCATGCTTTTGTTCTGCTGGAAGGCCGTGTTGAGAGGGAAAGAGCATCTTGTCAACATTTAGCCTCTGTTAGCACATGTACAGACTACATGTGTTAAGGACACACGGGGGCCGCCGATGGGGCACGAGAGTTGAACTCTGTGAATCTCGCCAAAGTTTAGATACACTTGAGATGAAAACGTCAAAGCCTGGCCCGTCCTGGTATTCACTGCGCTCACCTGACACTATGAGTTACAGAAAGCCACGTGTGTTACCATAGCGACAGCTGTGGCGCAGACCTGGAAGGGCGTCATTATCCCAAAAAGATGCAAAACAATAAAAATAAGGTGCTTAAAGCCGTAAAATTTCCCAGAAATTATCGTTCTTTATTAGAAAATATACCAGCAGCAGTGTGATAATAGGATGCACTGGATGCTGTTGATTCGCAGTGAAAGAAATGCTAAATTGCGGGCCTCCCAGCGCACAGTTTTGAACTATTTTAGTGGCATTTGTTATCAGGACAATTGTGAGCGACTGAGCTGACTAATGTTCGTTAATAATAGAGTGAGATAGTGGAGAGTGTCTTCACAATGGCAAATATGATGATGTCTGTAATTTTCTCAATTTTATCTTCTTCTGCATGTTACTATTCAGATACGATTCATTAATGGTACATATTATGGAGGACGGTTTGAAAACTAAGCCTGAGGACAGAGGGTGTTGTATGCTGTACAGATCACTAAGCCCCTTGAAGCAAATTTGGTATTCTAGGCAGCATGAATAAAACTTGAACTGCCTCGACATCCAGTAATCCTTAAAAGTACCTTTTTGATCAGAAGATAAGATAATATTTATAATATAATTTATAATTTAATTTTGCTTGTGTCTTATGATATAAGGTTTTAAAAGGAAAATACAAAAAAAAAACAAAAAACTAATATTTCTGTGTTCAGGTGCTGTTAACACTTGATGATAAATGTTTTTTTTGTTTTTTTTACATCTGAAAGTAACCTTGCAAGTCAACAAAACCAAAACAAACATTTTTTACGTAGCAAGAAAAATAATCGGACCGAATGTTTCAACCTGTGACTTTTTTTATTCATACAGCTAGAGAAGGCAGGTACACTCCATATGTGCGTGCAGTATTTAGAGTAAACAAACTGTGAAAACAGCCTCCGGCCATTTTAATAAATTCTTCTTAAATTCCTCACGCTCACCAGTTCAGAGTACAGCCAGACATAACCAGAGGCATGCATACACATGCACACCAAGTGTAGTCTATACTCGTGTATATGTGAGTTATAAATGCCCAGAGTTCACAACAGCAGCAGGAGTGTGTCCGGAGGCAGATGCTTTTAAAAATATGCTCCACTTTGTGTAGGTGCCACGGCCGCGTCACTCTCCGCCCGTAGCAGTGGCACAGTAATGTATGTCTGTTTGCATTCGTAGTGTGTTTTTGAACCTTACATGTTTGCGTGGACACTAGCTTGTGTGTGTAGGTCTGTGCATGTGTGTGCATGTGTAAATGGCCAGTCGTCACCTGTGATCACAGCAGGTGCCCCTGTTTCTTAGGCACTGATGCGCTGTGGCACCGGCATTTAGCAGTCCCCATCTGCGGGCTCTCACTTGCCCTGAGTAATAGGCCACTGTGACAGCTGTGTTTGTTTGTGTTTGTGTATGTGGATGGAGGAAGAGAGAGGAAGAGAGAGGAAGAGAAACAGCCAAAGAGAAACAAGGAGGGGACAGAAATAAGCAAAGACACGAACGGGCAGGGAAGTGAGAATGAAAGCTTTCCGGTGCAGGTTTGCAGACGGTGGATGTCTACAGTGAAAATTCCAAATCACCAGATTCTTACTTTGAAGAACAGTCTTTGCAAACATCAATGAACCGTGTGCTAAATATGAAAAGGAAAAAGAAAAATAGATTGTGTAAGTAGCAAATTGTAACGCAGCTAATTTTATACTTACTTTTGATAAAGATACACTTCACATTTACATTTGTTTTTCTTTCTGGTGCTAGACTTTATATATTATGCGATAAAGGCAAATTCAAAAGTTCTCTGATAAGCAAATTATAAAGAAAAAGATAATATGTAGACAAAAAGGCTTACTGTACCCATACAAATATGTATCTGAATTAAAATATGCGGGCATGTACACCTACATTCTTGCACACATATGTGAACTTTATGCATATTCATGTATACATTAAAACATTATGCATACACGTGCACGTCCTCACTGCAATTAACAGTCCTGCTGTTCTCCCACAGTAACACATCAATTCATAGTGTTAATGAACTTCAGACCACATTTTGTCATTTTAATAATATTACCAGATGTTTTTTTTACTTGTCTAAAAATGACTAATCCCTTGCTACTGACTTAAAAGGTAACTTCACCATCCTTAAACATTAAAATGTGTTCACAGGTAGTAGTCTTCGGTAGTAGTATAAATAAATAATTATCCCCCAGTGATTGCTCTCAGTGACTAATTTGCATTGTGGGTAATGTAGGCAGTTTGAAGAGCATTACACTTATCTTGCATAACACTCCACTGCGGACATTTTTAAAACAAATAATCTAAAGCAATACATTCTTCCTCCTCAAAACCTGGTGCCTACAGTACCCACAATGCAACTTAGCCACTCGGTGACAACGCTTCCATGTGTAAAGTTGGTTATCCTTGACCCAGGCCATGTAATTCACTCTTGTCTATAAACACAATGATTCAGTGCATATGTAAAATGTGAAATGACTAAAATGTATGTATTATTCATTCATTAATCATCATCCATGTGTCACGACGCTATCCAGTTAGCCAAATAACATGCTAATATATACACATGATAATTTTTTGATAGAGCAAGCACTATACGCTGACAGCAGCATAATGCACACAAGAGTTATGGCTGTTTATTCTCAACAGGCCATGCTACAAAAAGTTGGGTAACACACCATGAAACCAAAGAAGAACTTTTGTGGCTTGTGATTGGGTGAAACTAAAGTCGTATACAGGAAGGTTTGCTTAAATGTTCATTGAAATCTGTTAAAGGGTACCTCCACCAATTTTTCACATCAATTTGTGGGAGCACCACTGCATGTCATCTGATAAATATTCTACAGTGATGTCACTCATTGGTTAAAGTTGCATTGTGGGTAATGTAGGCTCATGTTTTAAAAGGGAAAGACAGTGTGGAAAAACAAATTTAAAACAGAATTTATCTGCCTCTTCTGTATTGATTTTGATTTGTTGATTTGTTTTTAAACTGTCCATAATGAGTTGCTTTCAAACCCCGTCGCTTACATTACCCACATGCCACTGAAATCAGTGAGAGTGTCAATTTGAGTAATGTTTTAGATTTTCTGCTAAATAAAAAGGGAGAAAGAAATTGAAAACAGAACACATTTCTTGTTTCACTTAATTTGGACAATGTCAGGTGTAAGACGTTTGTTTAGCTGTCTAGTCTTCGCATCAGTTCCACTGTGGATACTTTAATCTTTTACCTCAACCACAACAATAGATTTTTATTTGGTCAATTTGACGGCTTCTCTTGTAGAAAGAGCAGACGGAGATAACAGCGCCCTCTGATAATCAGCTGAATGAACACTGGTGCAATACTGACATTCCAGCAAATGCATTCATTTGTAAAATATTATTTCCCAAGCGTTAATTAAAAAGCGATTGTTAACAATGTCACCAGCAAGTGCTGGTATTCTGTTTTTCCTCAAGCCTGTGGGCCCAGAGAGGGACTGTGTGGACATGTTTGGGCTTGTACGTTCGCCATCTTAAGAGTTATGTCATTTGAAATGTTAATTGCAGGCTACCAGTGGAATATATCAAGGGTATTACTGCTGGGAAATGGAAATGAAGTTAATCAAATGTGCTGTTGAGTGATATAAAAGCCCTGTATTGGGGATTGGTCCCATTTATTAGATAAATGCCGACATCACCAGCAACTAAAATGTTTGTTTACATTGCCAGGATGAAGGCAAGTTAAGGGAACAGTTCAACCCAAAAATACATATTACTCTTTGTATCTGTAGTGCTTTTTATCCATGTATTTTGTTTTGTCATCAGTTGCAGAATTTGGGCGGTATCGGCCACACGAAGGTCTGCCTTCTCTAGAATACAATCAAACTAGCTGGCAGTGCCCAAAAAAATACATTTGAAAAGCTCAACGGCATTTTCTTTTTCTATAAGTCATGACCAGGTTACTTCAAATAATTAGCAGACCTTGTTGTGAGCACCAGAAACTGTTTCTTTTGTGTTTGAGCTTTCCAAATGCATTTACTTTAGGCCTAGAGCACCACGAGCTGAGTTCCATCTAGTTCCATTAAATTCAAGAGAAGGCAAACTCTCTGTGGCCGATGTCTCCGAAATGCAACAACTCACATGAAAAACAATTTGGATGGCTGAATAGCACTACAGGTAAGAGGTCCCTTAAAAGGGTAGCTGGACAACTGTGATTTCTCTCCCTCTGTGCTATAGAAGGAGGCATCACACAAGAGAGTTTGGTATTTAGGATTTGGTCTCAAAAACACTACAGATGTTACAAATGTTAAGATAAACCTCTGATCTCCTTCTCTTCAATATATCTAGATCATTACCTTCTTTGGGGGCCAGGTGTACACCAATGAGGCGACGGGCAGCGAGGCCAGCCGCCTGTCCTTTGCAGGGGAGTACCTGGGCGGAGACGCCTCCCTGCTGATCAGTGACCTGCTGCTGACCGACTCTGGAGAATACTACTGTAAGGTCAAGACTGGGGGAAAGTACCACTGGAGCCAGGTCAACCTCATTGTGCTGGGTGAGTGTTGTCAGACACATTGCGTTACGCATAAACACACACTCATACACACACACACTGGTTGCATGTCTGCCATCAAGTTATGAAAAGACCCAGACCTATTTGTACATACATACGCGCACAGTCTCTCACACACATAGACCTAATCACTGGATCATTAGCCTGGCACATTTCCTCCGTCATGCTGACTGATCTAATGATTCAATTTGATTCAGACAGTGTGATTTGATTTGGCTCATGCTGTTTGGGTTCGTTCGGATTGGTTTTGTTGATGAGGTGAGACCAGAAACATAGGACTGGGTCTGGAAGAGCATAGAAACTGATTGATTATGTTAGCAACGGAGTTACATGGTCGGCCTTCAAGTTCAATTCTTTATGTTGCGTGTAGCACAGGCTAGTACAGCTGTGTCCTCTGTGAGATCAGCAAGAGAACAGACATTGAGGGACATTCTGTAATGAAATTTAGAAGCTGAAAATGACATTGAAAAAAGGCTGCTGTCATCAATCTAACTCCTGGTAAGCTACTTAGGAAAATTATTTGTGCAAGTCACGTCTTATGTCTTGCAACTATAGAAAAGCCTGTTTTGGCCTCAGAAGCCACAGCAAAGTCGTAATTGGACGTTTTATCCCCTTCGTTTCCTTTTCCTTTTGTTTTTCCTCATTCACCCCAAAATACGGATGGTTATAAATGGCTTAGCAACTAGCTGAGTGGTAATATGTATCTCCGTCTGCATATCTCAAACAGCGAAAAACAACTCTGAAGGACAGACGGCGAAAAGGGGGAGCGGCTGCAACACAAAAGCAAGCCACAAAGTCCGGCGGGAGGAGCGAGATCGTTCTCAATGTCAGAAAAGCAGGCGATTTATTAAAACATCATGGGAGATTAGTTCAACCCGCGGTTATTGGTTTTCTAATGGAACAGTCTGTTAATCCTCTCGCTCTCACTCTCCTCTCTCTTCCATAAAGACATTTCAGTGAGTTAGTGCCTCGATTTTTACAAATTGCCCTCAGCTTTGCGGTGACACTTTCGATTTTGAGGGAGACGAACATTTGCATTTTTTTCTCTCGCTCCCCACGCTAAGATAATAGCTTGGCAGCCGGGCTTGGTAGCTGGCTTGGCATGAGACAGCAGCGTTCGAGTGTATGCGTTTGTGAGCGCGCCAGGGTTTATGCGGTCCTCCAGTGGTTGTGTATGTGTTTATGTGCGAGCTTGCGCGGTAATGCCTGGATGCCCGCACTGTTCTTGTCGCAGAGGATTTGCATGTGCAGATTTCCGACTATGTGTGTTTGGCTGTGCACTTGTTGGGTTTTCTTTTTTTGGTGCGTGCACGTGGGCAAATACAGGTGTGTTTGTGACGCGTGCCAAATGCTCCCGCTGTAGTGAAGGCCTAGCTGACCCTGACAGAGCTGCGAGATGTGCGGACAGACGGAGAAGAGACGAGCTAGACGAACAAAGGGAGAGACACACTTAAGCTCTTCTGCTTTATGTAGCGGCTATCACTTACTCACCACATTTTAGCTCTGCAGAGTTCCTTCCACTGCAACTTTGCTGACAAGCAGCAAAGCCAAATACACAAAAGTGGCTAATATGACAGTGTTAAAAAAGAAAAAAGATACAAAGTAGATGTTTAAATTTAGTTCACCACTGATCTAAAAATATGAGAGGGAGAAAGTGGTGTGCTGTTTTCCCTGCCCGTGTAGCTCTGCAGTGCCTCTCGGCGTGCATCTAAACAGAGCAGCTGTACAGGGCTCAGCAGGCAACTGCTATACTGTACTGTGCCTGCAGCTACTGGACTATGACCAAACCTCTGACCTGTGGAGAACATATTACCACGAGCGATCACAGCCGCCAGCTTTGGGGTCACATTGATCCATTCCCTATGGGACAGTTTGTTTTTTTCTCCCTGTGTGTTTCATCAGCCCTGTGCTACATTCACCTTCTTAAAAAAGATGTAAATGACACCAGCTGTGGATATAGATAGAGAGCCTCAAATATAGTTTATAACGTGTGCCTAACATTTCAACTTTATGCAGCCTAAAAAGCCATTTGCGTTATTATAACCAATTTTTTTACGCCTTTGCTCTCCATTTTATGCAGTGTTGTGTTCTGAGGTTATATGCGTTACTTTTTGGACTGTTCCTGTTTTATGTTATGGCATAACTCATGCTTTAGTGCATTTTCTATTTAAAGAGGAAATCTATTGCAGAATATAATTCAGCTCACTCTCGACACTTCGAGAATAATATCACCACTATCCGATCCATCAACTATGAATGGAAGATGAATTTTATGAACTCATAGAATATTGGTTTGAGCCTTTAAACTTTTATTTTATAATTGCAATAACAGTACAAAATTATTAAATGTGTCTACATTTCATTACACAGGCCACAGTTAGACTACCATATTCATTGTCAATGGAAAAACTACCCAAAAAAAACAAAATGCCATGTAATGTACGATGTTATTTTTGTTTACAATGTACTTGCATCTGTTTTACTTCACACTTAAAACTCAATAGTACACATTTCTGAAACAGACATTAGACCTCTACAATATTTACTGTTCAGCCTGTTTGCTGTTTTATATCATTACAACACAACAGGTAGAAAGCGTTATCTAACTAAAGTATATTTGCACCCTTGTGCTGAAGAACAATGGTTTCCTCGTCTGTCAGTCCTTTCTGTTAATATCTCTCTGATGTCTCCCATGTGCTGCTGCAGTCAAACCCTCCAAGCCCAGGTGCTGGATGGACGGCAAACTCCTGGAGGGCAGCGACGTCAAGCTCAGCTGCAAGTCCAGCGATGGTTCTGAGCCCATCAACTACAAGTGGGAGCGAGTGCTGGACAAAGGCAAGAGCCTGGGCAAACTGCCAAACCTGGCACTGATAGGTAAGGAAGATAATTGGCACTACGCTGACATGCTGACTCATCATTCAAGCCCTCTGCAGAGGAATGCTACGAAGATTCATTTTCATATTAGTGATTTTTATGGGCTGCATTTCTCCGAGGAAGTGCTGAGCACACTGACTCTCCTTCACCTCCTCTCAGCCTCATGCATTCCTACATTTGTCGACAGTGACCACAGCAACGATGCTCTCCAAGTGTCTGATACACCAGATGAATCAACAGTTACAGTGCTTTAGTAAAGGCCACTTAAATAGGCTCAGATTGTCCCAATTAGGCCACTAATTCTGCACGCTTTCTTATCTTCAGACCAGTACCAGTGCTACCATCTACTGCTAAAGACCACATTATGCATGCTACATTTTTTTTTCCCTAGGAAATCAAACAGAACACAGTCCTGTGATTTCTAGTTGTACTCTGTTGGGAGGAGTTATATAAACACAGGGACCCGGGCTGATTTTGTGATCTGACGAAGATGTCTGTGACACTGAAATGTCAGCCTGGCTCAGGTGAATTATACCTGCATGCATGAAGTCGGTGTGAACAGAGTGTTGTCTTGGATTGTGTGTAAAGTGGAGAGAATCAAATGTAATACACAGGACTGGACTGGCAGCTCCCGCTACATTCGGTACCAAATAAAAGATTGGCTTGGTAGTCAGCCCGAGGCGCACTTCATTCACATGGTGTGGATCCTGGCATTCCTCTTGGATCATAACCAGGCGAATCTGCCTCAAAATAACGACAGAGACAGTTTATAGCAGAGAAGCTTATGGTAGGGCAATTCTCCCGACTGTGTATTCTCTAACAAACACCCCCGGGTGCCAACCTCTCTGTCTCAGTTTTCCCTCCAGCGCTCGACTGGCATCCGCGATGACACTTGCGCAGACAAAAACCTTCAAATTAATGACCTCCACCAAACAACACCTGTTCGGTCTAATTAGTTTTCATTGGACGATAACACACAGCGTCAGCAGCCATTATTTATGGGTCTGGTGAAAGGTAATATCACATGGTTGTCATTGGTTGGGATGACTAAATATCCCATGGGGCTGCGGGGCTCCATCGCTCTCTGAGACACGCTCCTGCTACTCTCCCCAAGTCCTCCTCAGTGTGATCTTAAATAAACACTCCATCAATGTCTCGCCCTCCATCCTGTTCCTCCTTCCATCTCTCTGTCTCTCTCTCTCTCTCTCTCTCTCTTTCTCTCTCTCTCCCTCTCTCTCTCCATAATATACATTTCAATTGTGTCTCCTGTCCTGCAGACGTAATTGACTTGAGGACAAAACAATATACAGCGGACACTTGCACACAAATAGCTGACCGCTGTTTTATTTCCCCCAGATCTCAAGAACCCAGAGATCGTGACCCTGAGGAATCTCACCATGGACAGCACAGGGGTCTACAGGTGCACGGCGAGCAATGACGTGGGAGAGGAGAACTGCACCATTGAGGTCACAATGCAGCGTGAGTTTTTGGGTGGCGAGGGAGAGGCGATCTCGCGGCGCTCGCCTCACACCAAACTGCCACTCTGATTGATGGTTATTGTTTCACACTGCAGCTGGAAATACATTTATCCCCCTCCCTGCCTTCCCACTCTCCACCCCCCCTCCGGTGCTAGACACTACAGGGACTGCACTAAACTTAAACTTGGTGGCTACTGGTCGCCACCTCTGCCCCATCCTTTATGTTTCACTGTCAGGCTAATACATTTCCTGAGAGGCCCATAGCAGTAGGGGTCATGTGTGCCAAGAATCACACATATAGCAGCTCAGCAGTTTGGTGTGAAATTGAATTTGAAGCTCCGTGGCACGACTGTAGGTAGACTGCAGAAGTTATGTCCAGTGTGCATGGATCTTAAGTATTAGTGGAATTTGAGATTAAAAAATGAAAACTGTGAATAATACCTGACAGTAAGCGACTCCAGCTCTCATCACTCATTACTCCCATCTTTTTTACTTCCACAGATGTGAGGGATGTAGGTATGGTGGCAGGTGCCGTGGTGGGAATATCCCTGGGTGTCCTCATTGTCATATTAATCATCTGGCTCGTCTTCCGGAAGAAAGAGAAGAAGAAGTACGAGGAGGAGGAGACTCCGAATGAGATCAGGTTTGCTCATCTACTCTTTCTTCTTTTTCTTTTTTTTTTTCACTAAATGCTACAGTTGTGTGGACATGTGGGGTAATGAGGGCAGATAGTCGCGCGTGTTCTTTCTTTTCTGTATCTCCGTGGGGCTGTTGCTTTGTTAGCATAGCTGCACTTTTAATGAGTTCAAATCAGTTGCAAGTCTTGTAGAATACACCTGCCACTACACTTGTTCTGCAGATAAACACGGGCGCAGCTCTAAGTATGAACTTAATGTCTTATTGTATAATTACATGCATCTGAACAATGTGATATCCGCCTTATCATGTTTCTGATTATTTTTGACTCAGAAGGGAAATTTACATAAGCCATGTATTATAATCTGACGCATTAGGCTATCTCACACTAATACATTGTTCTCCGGTAACAGAGGCAGAGGCATGTGGGGTGCAATGCGAAAGGAAAAAGATATCTTACAACAATATAAATATAGGTTGGGCCACCTGGGGCCGTGGGCAGCGCACCTGGAGACGTGGGTGCTGCAGCATGCATACATCCCAGAAGTGTGATCTTCGTAGGAGATGATATACATACATACTTGTATGCAAAGTTGGCAGATGAGTCATAATAAAAGGTTTGGAGGTTCGCGGTGTCTTTACAGTACCCAAGGTTGAATTTGTTGTCCAGATGGGAGATTTACCATCTGTGGGCTAAAAACAAGACATCACAGCGGCACAGATTCAAAGAACACCAAAAGAAAATACATCGCAGCAAGTACCATCACTACATCATAAATAGTCTGAAAGTATAGGAGGTCATAAAAAAGTGCTTCTACACACACACACACTCACTCAAAACCTTAAAGTGTCATGCATAGGTAAAGTCAGTGATGTTATCTAACTAAGTACATTTACTTGGACTGGACTGAAGTTTCAAATTTGAGTATTTACAATTTCTGCTACTTTATACCTCCACTCCACTCCATTTGGGAAAGCACTAAATTGAATTTATACATTTAGTTTATAGTTACTCTGGAGATTTCATGCTGTTTAAATTGTAAAAAAGTTTAAATTTGCTTTTTACTTTACTATCAGATCCGATAATCAGCCGGGCGGGAAATCAGTTGACCCATAGTATATAAGTATATAAATATATTTAAATATATTTATAATTTACTTACTTTTGATAGTTAAGCACATTTATTGCTAATAAATTACTTTTGATAGCTAAATACATTATTTTCCTCAAGTCCTATTTGTATGGGTGACTTTCACTTTCACCAAAGTAATATTTTAACATGATATCTTTACTTTTATGACACTGGGTAAAGTGTATAATCTTATGCTACCCTTGTCTAGTAGCACAGTAGCCGCAGGTACAATAGCATCTCTGTAGGTCCTTTAAGTATTTTATAGCATATGAACCCAGTTTGAAAATTAGACATGAATTTGTAAAAATAGAAAAATTCACATTATTAAATGTGCTATGCCTAACCTTACTGTAACTGTAAACATATACGGTTCAATGCAACAGTGCTTTCTGACTCTGCTTAGCAATTGCTTAACAATACTATATAGCAAATAACAGCTTGATAGATGATAGGTGATGATAGATGATAGATGATAGATAGAATGATGGAAAATAAATAATAGATAAAAACGTTGAAATGAATCACAAGTAAGCTGATTTCATTGTACGCCTGATTTACAGCAGTTGTTGTTCAGCTGAACGTGGGCTGTTTTGGAGCTCCAGCACTGATTTTAACACACGGCGGTGCATTAACCAGCGTGTGTGTGTGTTACAGTAATAAACACCAGTTCAACTGAAACCACTCTAAACCACGGGTACAGCGGTCAAGTCAAATGCTAGGTGACACAGCCAGCAGCCCCCTGTGCGCTTGGATGTGTTTGCTCTCCGCCTCTGAGCCTGCCTATGCCTGTGTGTCTAAAAATAAAAACAACTACAAGGTCAAGTGTTCATCGATTATCTTTTAAGAGCCTCCTTTTTTCACCTCTGTGTGTGTGTGTGTGTGTGTGTCTGCTTGGCATCAGAGCAGAGGGACCACACTGTTTATTCGCTTGGTCTGAAGCCTGCGTGCATCGGAGGACCCCACGGACCGTTAATGACACTTGTAGAGAAGCAACAGCGTTTTTTTGTGACAGACTGGAGTCGGTGTAGGTGCATATCTACCGATGTAAGGATGAATAATGTAGCGTGGTTGAGGGGCAGCTTCAAGTAAATAATGTAGATGCGATGAAGTGTTTTCTGTTTTTATGCCATGTTAAGAGTCTGAGCCACTCCACTAATGTGCTCGAGCAGGCCACGGCAGTTTTAGTGACGCACGTCTCCTGGGAATGGATTTAGAAGCAACATCTCTGCTATTTCAAATTTTCATTTTTCTTCCAAGAATTATAGAAGCTTCTGTGGTGTGTATGAGAAGGCAGCCGGCCATGAGAGGTGTTCTGTTTCTGACTTTCTGCAGAGAATCATCAGCCTGATATCGAGGGGCTGATATTACCTAGTGATTTCACAACCTGCACACCCTGGTGACCTGGTGACCTGGTGACGTGATTTATGATAACTGCAAAGATCCACCGCAATTTCAATACCACCTACAATCACAGCATAAATTGTTTTAGTTTGGGTGAATAATGCTACAGTCAAGTTGTTTTTGCAGTGCAATTTCTTTTCTTTTGGGCTGTTTTCTAATTTTTTTTTTTATTTTCCTTCGGTGCTGAAAGTTTTCATTGTGTTCTCAGCAAAAACTTCTTTTTTTTTCCCTTCAACAATTGTATCTGGGGAACAAGTGATTTCAGCAGATTTCATTATTCCATGCAAATGTGATTCACAAACTCAGGGGCTGGGGGGAATCTTATGAATTACATGAGGTCCCCTCATAACACTACTCCCTTGTGAATAGTGTCTTAGAATAAGTGTGAATATGTGTGTGTGTGTGTGTGTGTGTGTGTGTGCGTGCGTGCGTGTGTGTGTGTGTGTGTGTGTGTGGCGGGGGGGTCCTCTATTTTTAGATATACAGTTTTTATAAAATGAATGGACCTGTCATCATGATTTGCTCTGTGTGTGTTTCTAACCACAGGGAGGATGCGGAGGCTCCCAAGGCCAAGCTGGTGAAGCCCAACTCCCTGTCCTCATCCCGTTCTGGCAGCTCGCGCTCCGGTGCCTCCTCCACTCAGTCCATGGTGCACAACAGCGCCCAGCGTGGTCACCGCCCCCGCCCACCCGCTGTGGCGGCTCTCAAGGAAAACGGACAGCCTCCAGGCTTCCCCCAGTCCCCACCAGCCTACACTACAGTGGTGCCCCCCAAGACCACGGAGCCCCCTATCACTCCCAAATTCAACTCCAGGAACATGTCTGGGCCCACACCCCCGACCCTCATGGTGCCCGCCCAGACCAAGGCCTTTCAGACTGTGTAGGACTGAAAGCCGACCCCTTTCCTGCAGCCATGTGAGACTCCCCTCCCAGCCCCAACCTCCTAGCCCCCTCCCAAAGACTAAGACTCTTCTTCCATAAACAAAGAAATGCAACTAGTTAAAAGGATGTAATTAAAAGAATCAATACTCTAAGTCCAAAAGTACTTTTAATGAATGCATACTTAAAAAGGGAAAATAAGACATGCTTGCCCCCTTCTGAATTACATAAAACAACAAAACAAAAGAAAAAACAAGACCGAGATGCAACATCGTCTGTGTCTCACGGCTGAAGGCAGAACTTATTTTCCGAGTTCCTTCTTTTGGCTTCGGAAGGCACAGGGAAGCACCGCGTGCAGCGAGGTGGAAGGAGCCCCCCTAGTAGAGCTTTTATTTATTTATCAAATCAAACGGTTAGGCATGCAGTGGAGAAAACCAGAGGAGGAAAAAAAAGGGAATGAGCAAAAAGCTGGATAATAAAGAATATCCGAGCCAGGTACCAATGGAGCCGCACTGCTGCTGCTGCTGTGCTTTGGTTGTCGACAAATACAAGATGGATACAAGCCGGGCAGAAACCCGGCGGAAGTAAACGCACGAGTGTCAGACAGCTACGGATTTTTTTTTCATCCAGGAGCAGGAGGCGGACGGGGAAGGTGTTTGTGTGTGGGATGAATCTCTGATTCATGTCACCCAGCACCTCCGATTCACTGCTCCCGGCACCTGCTCTGAAAAACCACAAACCCCTTTGCCTCCCATGGGCCGGCCCGCTTGTGCCCATCCATGTGGACAGGCAGGGTGCGTGGCGTGCGCATCAGCCGCCTCAGTGCACAGCGGTTCCCGAGACTGACTCAGCTGGCTCGCGAACAGCTCATCTGCTTTACCAATCAGCAGGGGAAAACTTCAGGTACGAGGATGTAGCATTGACAGTGGAGTCAAATCAATGGAGTTGTTGCCCTCCCCCCCCCCAGTTCCCTTCCCTCCCACATCCTGTCTCCATCTGTGGACATCCTTTTCTGGTACTGAATATCTTCCCTGAATAATTAAGTAGTGTGTATTAGGCCTATAGCGAGTCGATACTTTAAATATAGGGGATAAGCATCTATTAGACCAGCTGGACTTGTTTTTCTCTTCTTTCGTTTCTGTTCTCTCTGTGTCTCTTCTCTCTGAGCAGGTTGTAAAGGGTGACAGACAGCTATTTGTCCATTCATCCATATTAAGAAGTGCCACCAATCCCTAGGATGGGTTATTATTATTATTATTATTATTATGATTGTAGTTGTTGTTGTTGTTGTTGCTTTTTTTTTTTTACTCTTTTGTTTACCTGCTACATTTCTGAACTGAAACCAAAATCTGTCACCATGAATGTGTGATGTACAAAGACGGTGGATCCCATTAATTTTTCTCAGCTCCCGCCGCCCTGCTGAATCGATATATTCGAGCTAAGGCACAAAGAATCGACGCTGACGTTCAATTTTACAGCTACAATGTCTGAATGAAGGGAGCGGGGAGTTTTGATTCTGTAGACTTCAATTGTATAGGGTGTGTATGGTTTCACTGTCAGTACTCTCCCCGGATCCATGACAATGGAGTGGCACTCGATTGCTGTCTCTGTGAATCACCGGCTCCTGCTTGGTTACTGGTGGAGCTGTGCAAGCCAATCCCCACTTGTCGCATCCAGTGCAGTTTGATTGAAAGTATCTGAACATAAAAAAAAGGGGGCAAGTAGCCTATCTAGTGTGCCTTTGCAATCCCTCTTCCCCCTTGATGGTTTCTTTCTTTGTCCTTATCTTCAGCACACCAGTGGTTAAGTCTCTGTTCACATCCAGCTTCGAGGGTCAACAGTAGCAAATGCTGTGATATACAACTCCACAAACTTGCCCTAGTAATAACAGACGCAGCCTAGGGAGCACCAAGCAGAGTGAATTATCCATGGTGAGAAAGCAATCCCATGCCATGGGACAATGTACTGTACATTCTGTAATCAGTCTTGTTTTATATTGTACATACAGATAGATATACTCACATGATGTCATTTAATTTAATTAATAAGGGTACGTGAGGGGAGACATGCCCTTTACAAAAGAGTCAAGTGCGACCCGGGAGTGAATTAAAACCCTGTGTTTTTTTTGATCACATGTGGAGCAGAGAAGTGAAGCCCACCTTATCTTTGAACTCAGTATTCATGTGAAACCGATATAATTATATGTAACGGAAGGTATCTTCACGTCTACCGGCCAGAGTCTGGCGAGATGTATGGATTTTACTGATCCCCTGAATACAGTTTCTTCCAATTTTAGTGACACAGTGACCTTTCCCTTAAAATTGGACATTGACAGGTCATCTTGGAGAGTAGCTGTCACATTTCCATAAAATATGCTCCGAGTATTCGCAGTCAGCACATAATGAATATTTCAGTGAAAGCTGACCTTTAATCCGGCGCACCATCCAGCCAAAAAAATTCCACTTTTGCACGAGATAGATCAAAATCCAGTGGCAGGTTGCCAGGAAATTTCGTGAGCACGTTCATACTAACAAAGGAAAACAAGCTTGTTTTCGTTTGAATGACTCCAGGGCCTTTACTCTCAGGATATGCTGAACTATTTAAGCGCCCCAAAAAGAGCAAATTATCACTGTGTGGAACAATTTCATATTATAGCTTGTATTAAAGTAGTGCATCTTGTTTCGCTGAAGTAAAAACCTGTCACATTCGGCAACTCAAAAAGTTTGGAAAACCGGCATCCGTCCAAAAATAATAAAAAAGAGCGCACGTGGTTTGACTTCACATGCTCGGGTCTCACATGTGACTCCGCTGTAAGGGAAGATACTAAGAAAAATGCCTTTTATATTCAACTAGAGACGGCAGTTCATATTCGAGCAGGAAAGCTACTGCGTGCGTGCGTGTCTGTGCGTTGCGTGCGTGCATGCGTGCATGTTTGTGAATGTGTGTGCGTGTGTGTGTGTGTGTGTGAGTGTATGTGTGGGTGTGTGCATGTTAATTCAGTATAAGCCCTTGGGCCACACCCACACATTCTCATGTTAGCCATTCAGTGAGCAAGAAGGATCCAGTCAGGCGAAGTAACCTCTATCCAAATTGATATGACTGCAGACTGGCAGTGTTTATTTGAGTTTTTCACTGACTTATATGCCTATTGCACATGGCTCCACAGACAGCAGTCATGTTTTTGCTTGTGGGGGTGGTGTCTCGAGACTAAAGCACGTCCATAATTCATAACTATTGTCAGCTCTGGAGGCCACTTGTACGCTCCCTCCCTGCTCTTGCTGTCTTTTAACATAGAATGCACTTGGCCCTGGGTGTACTGATGGCATCTCAAGGCGCACACACATGCACGGACACACACATGGGACAAAACAGGTGAAATTTGTATATACACACACACACACACACACACACACACACACACGAACAGGTGCACGTGGCACATTCAGGTCCACACGGGAAACACAGGTGTGTGCGTCGTGCACATGCACAGTTGCACGTGCACTCATGCGCATGCAAACACACACAGTTTGCACAAACAAAAAAAAAAGCCAGAACAGCCACCCTTGTTATTTCTGCTCCTTCAGAATCAATTTGATGGATCGAATGTCTGGAGGTATTACGACTGACTGATGGAACCGGGATACTAAATGCAGCACAGAAAGGGACACTCTACACTGCAGCACCCGGGGGACATCTGCACACACACACACTCACACACACACACACACACACACACACACACGGATACACAACAACAGCTACTGTAACAAAACTCACACATGCATGCAGGCAAACACACACATGCACTCAGAAAGACAGACACTGCTATGCATTTTCACAATCCGGATGGCGTATGCTTTGAGACTTTTTGTCATGGGACAATGTGCGTGAGTTGTCCTGGGAATCATGGGAGGCATAACAGGATTGATATTGAGCCAGGGCTGTAGGCTCCTGCCATTGAGATTCCCTCCACCACAGATGAAAGTAGCAGCGGAGGTGGAGGATGGGATGCAAGTCTTCCAGCTGTTAAATTCCTCCAAGCTTTTTGATTTGCTTTCCAGCAACTGCAAGTCTCAGGTGGCAGATTCCCCAGTTTATGAGCCCTCGCGTTGCATCTCTCCGCTCGCGTGTGCAGCTTTGTGGCCTGACAAAACTTGCGCTCTTTCCAACAAATGAATTTTAAGGAGCTTTTGTCAGCTCAGTCGAGGGTGGAGGAGGGAAATCTTAACACACCTCAGAGTGTGAGCAGCACATCCGATACCACTCTTCAAAACAGTATCCATCAGCACTATATATTGTCTTATTATCAACACTCAAAGGTGCAGTAAACATGAAATCATCCACGGTTATCCTGCGTTAAATGATAGGAGTATGAATCTCATGTAGCCACTGTGTTTTATGTTCTAGGAAGCGGTTCTGTTTTCTGATTAAAAGCTGTTGAGCAGGGCAAAGCGATGCTCAGACTTTGGGGTTCGGCCTCGTGCGTCGGTACAGGGGAATGTGATGTATTGTTGCTTTTGATGGAGGAGATGGACGGGGCTGAAGTCGACCTCGACGAGGAAAGCCAGGGCACCTGCATGTCATAGGAGATTGAGCAGATGAACGGGAATGCTTTGCTTTGATGTAACATAACTGTATTCGGCTAAAAACAGAAAAAAAGAAAAAGGAAAAAAAAAAAAGAAGAAAATCTACAATTGTAAATATATTCACAGAAAATTTTATGAAGCTTTATTTTTGTCTTTCTTTATTTTGAACTTATCACCCATGTACTTTGCACTTTTTTGTGTGCTGTGCTCATCACCGGCCTGTACGGGATCTGTGTGGTTGGCTGTTTTCTCTCGACTGCATTGTTTCGACGTCCGGGGGAGACACGCTCGGCGCGGCGTCACTAAAGGGAAATGTAAGACACTTTGGTTTTTCTTTTATTCTCATCTGGTTTTCTGCCGTGGCTTCTCTTTGGTTTTGTAAAACAGTACAGAATTCCTTTTTGTTTGTTCGTTTGATGAAAACAATCCATGTAAATATCACAAGTAAAAAAATGTATATTTTTACGACTTCTGAGTTATTACTCTTTCATTTGCAAATAAAATATTCAATGACAACTTAAATGGTCTTGTGGCATCTTGATTTTCGATTTTTGAAATTGCGAGGCAAGAGTGAAAGCATGGATTTAACGCGACAGAGAGACAGCCGTGTGATGTTCAGCTCAGGTATTTGTAATGATTACTCTGGATAACCTTCCCCTTGCGGTGGGTCTGGGAGCTGATGTTGGCGTAAATGATGTTAGCAGGTAGTGACAGGGTCAAGGCCTCTTTTCATGCTCTTTACTCTGTAAGGTACTGTACATACGTATTATCGCAACAACAAATTCAGTCAACTTGAGCTGGCTGACAGAAGGGAAATTTGACAGCTGCCAAAAAGCAAGACATTGTTAACCTACTTGTCAGAGAAATCCGACCCGGAAGGCAAAAAAAATAAGCAAACATGGGTATTAGCAAAAGTCACAAGCCTAGAGACATCCTTGTGTTTTTGAAGCAAGTCCCGCTTACAACAGTTACATTGAATGACTTTAGGAAATCAGTCTAAAATCATGTGATGTGCTTGTTTAATTGTGCAAGTGGCATGGCTCTAAACGTTAGGGGCAATGCTGGTAGTCGCTCGTACTGTCTGTCACTCTTTGGACCAGACTGAATTGATTCAACCAAGTGTAAAAGCAACAAGACACAAGCAATTTGTTTGTAGACTACCATTTAAGCATTAATAGCTGTCACCATGTGTTCTTGGTTTTTTGGGGTTTTTTTTGCGAAATGACCATATTTCGACAAGATGGTGGAGCAGTGGAGGATATCCTCATCAGATTTGATTGAGAGCCCTTTGTCAGTCACAAGGTGGCCTAATACCGTGCTTTACCATTGTTTTTACCCTAAATTGAATAAAAGAAGGCTTGAAACTAGCGATTGAGATCAAAACCTCATCAGGAACGAGGTAATAAAACAAGCAAATTAGGTGATTTCCTCATAAGCTTATATATAATAAGACTTCTTTTTTTGCAACCAGTGAAGTCACCCCCTGCTGGCCATGAGAAAGAATGCAGGTAAATCCCCCTCAGTCTCTGCGATGCTTTCTGAATAGTGCGGATTGTGCAAAATGTCATTCTAACATGCTAAATTTGTTGGTGAGCATCGTAAACACTTTATCTGCTACACATCAGCATGTCAACACAGTCATGCTAGTGTTTGATTATTCAGCTTGAAGAGTGTAGCCTCAACTCTCAACATTGTTAGAACAGCTAGCAGCGATGAATATTGCCTACTTTATATTTCATGTGTGAATATAGTTTTCTTCATGCCATCCAGGGGCCAAGAAATGCAGATGCCTGAAGAATGTTTTCTGCAGATGCACCTACAGATGCACCATTCAGTACTCCCAATTAATTAGATGCTTAGATAAAGAACAATAGGTATTTCTTTAGAGATATGGCTGTCTGTGCAGCAGTGTGGTCCTTTAGTGGCTGAGGATGCAGCACTTGGGCAGGCTTCTTCCTCCTCGACATTCTCCTGATCTCCAGTCTCGGCACTCTCGTCCGTTGCAACAAGGTCAGCGATATCTATTGACCTGTCAGGCACTTATTGACTGACATTCATCTCTCCCCTCTGAAAAGTTCCTCTCATGTTGACAATCTATTGAACTGCCAAGATCGAGTGTTCGTGTCAACCCTGGTTGGAGAGACCGGGTGTGACTTTATCTCTGCCTCAAGGATGCACACAAAAGGTATGATTTCACCAAAAAAGTGGGTTGAAAAATTGGAAATGACGGCTCTGAGTTAATGCACATGATCCAGCCACGGGGGACGATACAATCACCAGTGTGTTCTCTGACATCTGTTTGTTGGAGGAGTTGGCTTCAGTGCGCTCGCTGAATTTGCATCTTCAAAACACGGCATCCATATTAAGCAAGATCAGATATTCAAGGCCAGATCACATTCCTCCTCTGTCTGCTCCATGCCTCCGCGCCCATTGTTCCACATGATTAGTCATGTGTGATGACACTGTCATAAACTCATCACACTGGCGCTGCCTACTCACACACACACACACACACTCAAACAAACAAACACAAACACACACACTCATTAATGCATCATTCGGTTGTGGCTTTGACGACCTGAAAACAAAAAAAGAAGGTGCTGATTTCCAGCGTTACAGATGATAAGGGTTATTTTCTCTTTAGATATAATTTTGTGCCTATTTAACACACATTACTGGTGTTGCAAATCTTCTAGTAGTGAATTAACACGGACACTCACGCTGTAATTAGCCCAAGCACAAAAGTGATAAAATATGTCGTCTCACAGATAAGGAATATTTTCGCTCTGAGCGAGCTATGTAGCCTAATTAATACCAAATCTTATTTTGCTCTTGGTCTCACTCTGTAATCTACAAAGTAAATACTTGGAGATTGCAACACAAGGCTCTCCATAATTGAAGTCACTTATATAATTGCACCCCCTGGTGTTGATTGGGGATAGCTCTCTTGTTATCAGTGATGCTGATAGGCTCTTAATGAGATGAGAGGAATCATAAGTCACACATCAGACACCGTCAGTCGAGATTAGTTAATCAGGAATCTCGTGTGTAACCTATATAAAGGGGAAAAAATGGGAGCTGCTGCAGAGAAAGTTTGGAACCCGATGATCTAATTTCAGGAGCTGAGCTGTGTTTGTGTCTCTCTCTCTCTTTTTTTTCCAAGTTTGCAAGGCCTGGATAATGTTCTCCTCTTCGCTGGACGTTGAACGTATAACTAATCAGCAGATCTCATTTCCTTGGTCTCCACAGATGACTGTAATCTAATTCAGCCATGGCCACTGTTTAAAGATGGTGAAAGAAATAGAAAAAAGTTATCCGTTTATGCTGCGATGCACCGTTGTCCCATCTGGCTCAGTGGAAGAATATAACAGTAATATTGTTAGTGGGTCTCATTGGGGACAGGTGCTGCACATGAGTGGCTTTGCTTAAAGCTCCCTCTGGTGGAACCTGATGTGTTCCGAGCACAGCACAATATAATGCTGAACAGGGGTGCGGCAGGAGGAGTTTACATGTTGCTGTTTCCGTTTTGATAAAAAAGGAGAGTGCAAGTGTTTCATCCTATCGGTATGAAAGTGCAGTATGTCGGCACACCTCCATTAGAAATAAATTGGCTTTACTGCCATCAGTCTCTTTGATTAACCCTGTGGACTTCTACCAGCGCTTTTGTGTGTCTTTGCACTGATTATTTCTGGGTAATGAACACTGCTCTGTGACCCACATCCAAAGTATGTTTCGCTCTCCGACAACCACACTAATTACGGGGCTGTCATGAATTCAGACGGAGAGGTTAATAGCATGCTATTTCTGACACTCCTTCACCAGGGCTGCAGTTCCACTTGAGAAAAGTTGAGTTGCATACACGGAGAAATGATCCACCGGTGGGGGCCACATTCAGCCTGACACTGTTCTACGTGATGGGGCCCCCCCCGGATTATGATTAATGCGCCTGTGACATCACCTGATAAATGTGTGCATCCATTTACGTTGTGATTCTTCCCGCCTTCATAGCTCGCACCTTGCTAGGTGCTGTGTCGGAACATGCCTGCACACTAGCGTTCACAAGATACACGGCCAACGAGGTATCGTAATATTCAATAATTAAAGTATTTTGTTTTCTCTGTTAGGCAGGGAAAGCAAGATGCATGAATACTAATTGAGTCAACAGGAGTCTTAATTCTGGAAGCCATTAGTCCATCTAATTGAAAAATGTGGCAATTAACGATTCAGTATCTTTTAATGGAGCATGTCGGCTAAATTAGACAAAGGAGATCCATAATTATAAACCCTAAAGAGAGAGCCACTCAGCTGAGGCTTTCACCTTCAGACTCTGCGCTTTAACACGTGTTTTTTTGTTTTTCACTTGCAGGGCGCTCGTCTGAACGTGGCTCCTAATGTGCTCCGCTTTATTACCACCGTTTGCATCATTTCAGAATCCATTTTTAACATCGCAAAATCCACTCTGGATGCAGCAGGCGGCGGCCAAATGTTCACTAGCTCACAAGTCAGAGGGGCTCGCCGTCAACCATCAGTTAAACGGTGCAAACTGCAGGTGTAGGCCAACAGTCAGCTTTACCCTTACTTCATAGATGATTAATCGAACTGTAACAAGCTATGAACTATGTGCAAAAGTTGAGCCTATTGCATCCAACTTGTTCAAAAATCTTACGCACTAAAGTTAAAGAAAACGCGCGAGAAAAAAGACATCCAAGGTGATCTTTTTATTTTTGGGTGGATTTCTGGTGAGGATGTATTTAAAGGCACTCTGTAGGATTCTGTGTTGTGCTGAAAGCTGGTCACTAATCTTAGCGGACCACAAATACAATCTAACCTTAGCTACTGTTGCTTTCTGTTAGCGGAGCGGGGAGAGGCGCCGAGACGAGGCACTCAGCAGTCAACGTCGACGTCAAACAGATCGTCCACAAGCTTTCAGAGGCGTCAGTGAGAGACGGGGAAGGTTTCATCTTTCATGTCATGTTGCGGTCTGCTCACATATGGCCTAGAAAAAGTTATTAATACACGGTCATTACTACAAAGTGTTATATAGAGCCCCTTTAACACACCTGCTATGAGGACTAACCTTTAAAAGATCATTTAAATCATTTAAATGTAAAAAAAAAAAAAAAAAAATCATCTGTGCTTGTGCCGAACACGCTGATTCATAATAATCAGAACCATGACAAGGTCACAAAGTACATTTATTGTCGTTTCAAAGCACAAGGGTTTCAAAAGTCCTTTGTTCTACATCTATTTTATAAAATGGAGCTTTGAGGATGAACCGAGGAGTGTCAAGGCCTGGGGAGCAAAGCTGGATGCTCTGTGGATGGGTGCCGGTGATGCTTCAGGGCCTTCCAGCCCGTGGGCCCTGGCCCCTGGCTCCAGAATTTTTACCATTCCTAAGTTTTTATACTGTGATAACTTTCAGGTAAACATCCATTACCCTGCCAAAAAAGTCTTCATTCATACTTTTCCAGCTTGAGAAGTAACTTGTGTTCAAGTGAAAGTAAAGCTTCCTGTATTCACTTACAGTAAAAGTGGGTTGTGGGTGAATGTAGCCCACTTCTGCATATCCAATCTTGTCCTCTACTCTAGAGACATGCTCGAACTTGTGAAAGACATTTTTTTTTTAATCACAAACATTGTGCTAATGACAGAAGAAGCACAAAGTGAGTTACATAACTTCCTCAATTAGCTGACAACCCCCTGGAGGACACCTGCAGGTCCCCAGACTGTGCCACCACCTCTCCTCGCAGCCTGAGACGCTCCAGCAGCGGGTTAATAATAGTGTAGCCTGCCTTCAGTAGGTCGGATCTCCGCACTTGAACACACAGAACTGCGAGTTGCCTAGTGTGTTAACAGCGCGGAGGCTTCGCTACAGAGGACATGGCCTTCGGGCATCTGATCCCTCAGCTCAGGCTGGAGGAGCCGGCGGAGGACGGGATGTTCAGGGGCATCACCTTCCGCCCCTTCCAGCATGGACAGCACCAGCGCGGGAAGTCAAGCTCTCCCTGCAGCGACAGGAAACGACACAAGTAAGAATTTCTCTTTAAAAAAATAAAAATAAAACAGGTTTGAGGGGTTTTTTAGGCCTGCCGGGGAGGAGAGGAAGTTCTGAATGCACAAGGCGATTATTGTCGGCGATGTTGAACGGATTAAATGTTTGGGGGGGTGTCAGGAAGATACAGTCGCAGCCTCCCCTGCTGTACAACTGTGGTGTAATGAAAAATAAACCATAGTTATCCACTTTAATAGTGCAAAGTCAGCCCCTCGTCCTCGTTCTCTTTGAATGTCAGAGATATAAAAGTCGCACTGTGGAGAGAGGGAGGAGGACACGAAGCCATGCTAACCTGCCCGGCAGCGAACAAGATGGAAGAAGTAAGCTAACTCAGTTAGCTAGCTAAAGTTGATCTACCTGCATTGGTAGAAGTCTTAAATTTGGCAGGTATTTAACGCATTAATCCAGCCTGTCAATGTCTGTTAGCTTGCTAACTTCACGAGACCAATTCAAACTTGCCTTTCTTTTTTCATTTTCTTTTTTTTTTTTACAGTTTACTGTTTCATGCTGTATGTAAGGACAACCTTAAATGAATTATACTGTACAAATAGTCAGTTTGTAGATGATTGTTAACATGAAAAACAGAAAGACTTTGACCAATGTATTGTTAATTCTGCCGAAAACACATTACAGAACCTTCTGAAAACAGCCACCGGTTCCCTGGAGCAAAACATTAGATAAATGTGTTTAAACTCGTGTACACCAGTGCACCTGTGGGGTGTACATTTGCTATTGATTAATGCAGTTCCTGTTAGTGTGGATGAGATGACAGGTCAATCCCAAAGGCGGCCACAGCTTTTCCAGCCCAGCTGTGTCCAGTTGTCCTAATCAGTCACTGATTGTAATGTGGGAATTTAATTTAATGTGGTAGATAGAGCCTTGTGTCTGCAGACAGTGTGGCATGTCTTACTTTGGAAAAGCACGAGTTGGTGTAAATGGTAACATGTAGGCTGACTCACTGTGACACTTGACGGAGCCGAGCCATCCTTCATGAAACTCGTGCTGACTGCTTTTCCTACCATGACAACTCAAAGTCTGCTGTAGAAAAAGATCCGATGACAAAACCTATGTGGTTTTAATTTGAGATTAAAGCCTGCTATACCAGTTCAGCATGAAACATCCATAAGATATCGCTACAGCTACCTGGCTAGGCATAAGGCCACAGAGACATTGGTGCAGACTGTGGATGTCCACCGTCATTTTGAGAGCAGACTTTATTTTCGTGGCGTATACTTAAATGCCCTAATTTTACACTTTAACAGGCCTACCTCTTCTGCGTTCTGACTATGTGAAGTGTTAACACTGGTAAAATGACCCCCCAAAAAATTTTGAAAATATCAGCAGATAAATTATTGTAAAGGTAATTATGTGTTTGGGGTTAACGGACTGCACAGTGTTCAGCACCACAATGTCCAGAAGAAATTAATAAAGTACTTTAAGCTAATGAAAATTAAAACACATTTTAGACGAATAGTGTGTGTCTAATAACCGCCAAAATGATGTGTAGCGTAGATAGATAGATAGATATTACACGGTGTACTTTATATCAACACGTAATCTGAAACTGGAAAAACATATTTTTATCACAAATATGTTTGGAATTCTCTTTGGTGTGATTTTACTTTCTCACGAAACCAGAGCAGACATACCTCACATTTTTTCACTATCATTATTTTGAGATGACAGGTTAATTATTTCATTATCTCAAGATAATGAGGCCAAGGCCAACTTCTCAAGATAACGAGATAATATACCTTGAGAAAACTATTTTTTTTTTGTTTTCCTAAGATCCCAGGATGATTATGGGATAATTATGAAGAAATAACTCCAGTTAACACACCTCGTTTCCTCAAATAATGTAATAATTGCCTTGTATTGTCGAGATAATGGCATCAAAAAATAATTTCAAGCATGGCAGTTCTTGGCTTCTGCATCATTCAGCAAGAGGCTGATAGAAAGTTTCCTGAGCTGTGAGCTTTAGTTAAGGTTTAAGGAACTTGTCTGTTGCATGTTACAACACGACTGTGGTGAGAGATATTGCTGTGAAACTGCAGACATCCCTGCCTGTTGCTATGGGAGCTGTCACCTGGGACGGTTAGGATCTAATTGGGGCTTTGTCTAATATGAAAACTGGCTGTTAGCAGCCACAGTGGCATGATGATTAGGCATCCATCTCCTCCTCTGTTGAACAGTCATCAACTCCTCCAATGTCATGAATCCATCTTGTGATTCTCTGGGTAGAAATGATGCATGCCAACTGTGTCAGAGCCAGATTACACAGCTCAGTGATAGTGTTAGAGCACTAAGGGGCATCTGTCTAATGATGTGTCTTCTAAAAAGACCTTCTGGGCTTGAAAAAGATTTGTTCTGCACAATAATCAGATTAAACCCAAAGTGTGAAATGTGCCAAATTTTTTAAGACGTACCCTTACTCTGGGCTAAAATTCACATGGGTACTTTGAAGCGTAAGGAGCTGCTTCAGTGGTGTTGCTTTAATCACAGAGGAGCCATGTTACGAGGCAACGAAACTGAGTGTTTTAGCGTGTGTGTCTCACTTCGACTCTTGCTGGAAGCAGTACAGCACAGACATTCTGGTAAAAACAATCGTTTATCACCATCCTTAGTGCCCTATTAACTAGGCTTGGTTAATCGGCCCAATTTCCCGATTCGATTCGATTCCGATTATTGAAGTCTCGATTCGATTACAAACGATTATCGATTCGATTTTCAATTATTAACGATTATTAATCTTCCATTTAACATCAGTCAGTTGCTGAATTATTTTACTTATCTTGGGAGTAACACCTCACAGCACCTTCAATATTGTATAGTGTAACTGTAATATCAAAATTATTATTTTTTAATTTAATTGTTTTAAATGTAGTGTTTCACTGTTGACCTCCCCCTTCAGAGGAAGAATGGGTGACATTAAGAACACTGTCAGCTCCACTGAATGGTGCCCAGTTGTCACTTGTCAGGTGCCCAAGCTTGTCTCAGGTGGATGTAATTTGAGGTTATCTGTAATTGTTGTGCCAGCCCCTCTGGCTGTCTCGGTGGCAGTATACACAGTAAAAATGTCAGTGTGGTCCTGACAGTTTTTTGAGCTACACTGCTGCTGTTTCTTGCTGTAGGCTGGTAATAAATCCCCAGAATTATTCATCGCTGAATCATTTTTTGCGAATTGCCTGCAAATACGTTTGCTGTCATCTCCCAAATGGTGATGGGATTCACATGTCAAATGATAATGTGACAACTTAAGCCCATGTAAGTTTTCAGTCAATGCAACTTGTCGCATGGGTGTTATTTTGAAACCTGCAACTTCTGCTCTGCTCTTTTGCTGCATACTGTACAGGTTCCGTCAGCAGGAATTTTACTGCCAGTTGATTAAATTGCTTTTAGGGAGGCACTAATAAAGAATTCATCTTGTCCAGCCAGTAACACTTCTGCTAGGCTGGCGTCACTCCAAATGGATGAGTATGGATGTTTTCTTTGCTTCACCCACTCATTTCCAATCAGTAGAATTAACAGCCGGTTGCTGCCAACCTTGATGTCATACTTTACCTGTTTGGGATACTGAGGACAGGGATGGAAAGAGAGGATTAATTAAAGGTTTTGTACAATATCATACCATATGATAACTTAAGTTTTGCAAAATATCACACCTCTGTGTTTTTTTAAGTGGGGCTGGGACGACGCGTCGACGTAATCGACGACATAAATTCGTCGACATGAATAATGTGCGTCAACGTGTCGTCCCAAACAGGAAGTGGTAGTACCTGCAGAGGCTGAGAATAGCCCCTCTCACACAGAGACGCTGCATTAACGCCGCAGCGGCGGTTCGTCAATTGTCCGCCGTTGGTCATTCACACACAGCGAAGCACCGCTGGAATAAAGACAGAAAGCTGCGCTCCCGCTCCTAAAGAGACATGACGGTACATGTCATGATGATGACGTCGGGGTGTTTCCCAGGTGTCCCCCCGTCAATCTAAACCCGCGGAACGTTTATAATGTGTAGTGATTGAGAACCCAGCCCCCTAAACATCCTGGAAGATCAAAGAGTTAAGTTGTTCGCGCTAAATTACATTATTACATAATCGCCATCAGTAAACAGGTCGCTGCGTGACTCTGTACCTTGCGGGGACGGAGGCTGTTTTCTAGGGGAAAGTTCACTGAAGTCTCGGTTGGGAGGGCTGACCATCGCTGTGATTTCTATCATCACAACCACTTGAGTGAGTTAAAGGTTTTTGCCGGTGACAGACGCTGTTTTTCAGGCAGCAATGTGACGAAGAGTTGGTAGGACAGGCGGGAGGACAGACGCTGCTCCGCCTACAACTGGTATTTTTTTCCTCATATAAGTTACCAACGACAGTTACAGTTAATTACTACGTTACTTTTGTTTGGTCATGTAATGTTAAATTAATCTTTAGATTAGTCGACTAATCAAAAAAATTATCGCTAGATTAATCGTTTGAAGAATAATTGTTTGGGACGGCTCTGCTTTTAAGTCCTTTTTTGCTATTGATTTAAAGGACCAACTGAGCTGTTGCAAATTTAGATTCGAAAATCCTGTCCATGTGTGATTATCTGTAAACAGGTATTGGGAGGCCAAAAAACATAAGTTTTGAACTTTTTTAAATCTCAATAACAATCTTCAAAATCCTGCAATCCTTTGCAATCCTTTTTCTCAATTATGAAATGCCCTGTATATGACAGCCAGACTTAAAATAGCCTATGAATTTCTAAAATGTGCACCATTTAATCACAATATTGCAATAAAAATGAGCACAAGCTCCTCATTCACCAGGCCACTAGCTACACTATATTGCCAAAAGTATTCGCTCACCTGCCCTGAATCGCATATGAACTTAAGTGACATCCCATTCTTAATTCATAGGGTTTAATATGACGTTGGTCCACCCTTTGCAGCTACAACAGCTTCAACTCTTCTGGGAAGGCTTTCCACAAGGTTTAGGAGTGTGTTTATGGAACAGGAAGGGGCCATCCCCAAACTGTTCTCACAAAGTTGGGAGCATGGAATTGTCCAACATCTCTTGGTATGCTGAAGCATTCAGACTTCCTTTCACTGGAACAAATGGGCCAAGCCAGGCTCCTGAAGAACAACCCCACACCATAATCCCCTCTCCACCAAACTTAACACTTGGCACAGTGCAGTCAGACAAGTACCGTTCTCCTGGCAACCGCCAAACCCAGACTAGTCCATCAGATTGCCAGATGGAGAAGCGCGATTCGTCACTCCAGAGAATTTGTCTCCACTTCTCTAGGGTCCAGTGGCGGTGTACTTTACACCACTGCATCCGATGCTTTGCATTGCACTTGCTGATGTATGGCTTGGATGCAGCTGCTCGGCCATGGAAACCCATTCCATGAGGCTCTCTACGCACTGCTCCAGTCTCTCAGATTTGAAGGGTTCCTTCTCGCAACAGCAATTTTGAGATCTTTCCATAGGTGATACAGGATTTAGATCCGGCCTCATTGTTGGCCACTTCGGAATTCTCAATCGCTTTGTTTCCAGGCATTTCTGGGTGCTTTGTGAGGTATGTTTTGGGTCATTGTCCTGCTAGAACACCCATGACCTCTGACACAGACCCAGCTTTCTGACACTAGGCCCTGCATTACGGGCCAAAATGTTTGTCCTTATTCCGTTTTCTTTAAACAGTAGAATGACGTGCTTTGCTAAACAGCTCTACCTTAGTCTCATCTGTCCACAAAACATTCTCCCAGAAGGATTGAGGCGTACTCAGGTATGTTCTTGCAAACTGCAGTCTGGCTTTTTTATGCCTCTGTGTCAGAAGTGGGGTTCTCCTCGGTCTCCTGCCATAGCGCTTCATCTCATTCAGATGACGACGTATGGTTCGAGCTGACACCCTGTGCACCCTGAGTCTGCAGGACAGCCTGAATTTGTGTGGAAATTGACTGAGGTTGTTTATCCACCATTCCAATATCCTGCGTTGCATTCTTTCATCAATTTTTCTCTTCCGTCCACGTCCAGGGAGATTTGCCACAGTTCCATGGGTTGTAAACTTCCTGACTATATTGCGCACAGTTGGCAAAGGAACTTTAAGATCTCTGGAGATTGACTTGTAACCTTGAGATTGTTGATATTTTTCCACAATTTTGCTTCTTAAGTCCTCAGACAATTCTTGGCTCTTCTTTCTCTTCTCAATGCTTGGTGTGGCACACACAGGCACACAACACAAAGGTTGAGTCAACTTTTATACACTCTGGCTGGCAACAGGCTTCAGTTTGGATTTCGATATTGCCAGCACCTGTTACTTCCCACAGATGAATTTAAACGAAGATCACATGCTTGAAATGAAATTATTTATCCACAGTTTTAATAGGGTGTCAATGATTTTGTCCAGTTGATTTTTGGAGTTTTGTGTAAAATTATGTCAAATTTGGCTTTTTTCTTCTGCTTTTTTGTGTTGTTCCAATGCACTTAAAGGAAATAAACACGTAAAACATTTGTAATTTCAACACATTTCTGGGGGAAATGTTACATTTTCTGGAAAAGTTCCAGGGGTGCCAATACTTGACTGTCCATGACTGTAGTACACATCCTGACCTATCAATCCGGCATTGAGGCTATGTAAACTATGTTTCAGTCATCCATTATTCACTGTTATAACCAGCAGTAGCCAGTAAGCTCGTGTCGCCATGTATAGAAATATATCTGTTGTCATAAATGTCAGAACCTCTTAAGTCAAGCCTGCTACATTCAGAGCCCACGGTGCTTTTTATACCAGGAAAGCTCACAGCTAACACATGGCCCATGCTGATGGCAGTGGACCTGGCAGAGGTGACGCACATCCTGCTTTACACAAGGTCAGGGGAGCCCTACACTGTCACGAATTTCCCAGCTCATTTTTTATACTGTATCAAGTATACAGTCTAGTGAGGCAGAAAAAGCTAGTAGAGGGTCTACTGAGACCTGGGCTGTGTTTGAAATGTCTTTATTGCTCAAGAAGGTTTTTTAACGAGTGAAATGGCCTGGAAGTATCCAAGTGGCAGAGGTCATAAGAGCGGGTCAGGCTTGTTCAATACAGGGTACACTGGACCATCCTTCATGAAAGGAATGGAGATAATGCCCTCACACAGTTCCTTGAGGCAGCAGCATTTACAGAGATGGACCAATCATCAACTGTTGCATGTGCTTAATGTAAGGGGACCACTGCTCTCTTTTCCTAAGTCCCTGTAACTTCTCCTTTACATCATGACCTCATGACGTTTTCCATCGAGGTCAGGGAAAAGGCATAGGACTTGATTTTTTTCACTATTCGACTGCAGCAGTGGCCAAGAATTTGAGTTTTTTGAATGAAAGTGTTAGAAAACAAGCTGGCATCATAGTGCAAAAATAGCAGTCACTCTAATTGGGAGAAAACAGAGACAGGCAGCCAGTTGCAGCCATTACATCACCAAAAATACCCCTTGTGGCTTACCTTAGGTTATGCTTTGACCCTTCCTCTGAAATGCAGGCATCTATATAGAAGGTCTTAGAAGGATATGGAAAAATGTACATTTCTAATTGTGTGTGATATGGGGTCTGACTGTTTTTTAAATTATCGAACTGTGTCAGTTTAAGCCCTGCGTCTGATTGCGATTCACTTTCTTCTTTGTCACAGCACCCTATATGGAAGCTGGGACCATGGATCCAGTGTGTGTAGAAGGGTACTAATGAGGACTCAGTCAAAGCCGTGACTGGTAAATGAGGCAGATCCAAGCCTTGGTCGAGGAATTGATCTTTTCTTTTATCCTTGCGAAATCTTATGCAGCAGCTCACTCTGATAATCCACAAACACAGCCGAGATCAAAGCCGTGACTTGGTGCATTTTAAATCCGGGTTTAAAAAAACAGGCTCCACTCCTGGTTACTTTCAGCTAGAAAAACTATTATACGGCTGATTGTTGACAATAGAGAGGGAGACAAAAGCTGTTGGATTGCTCACAATCTCATTAAAATGTTTTACTTGAATGAAAATATGAGGCAATGGAGGTTTTTTCTTTCACAGTACATCTGGGCTAGCATGTCTATAGAAGAGTTCTGTGGTACTTATTTTACTGGGGCTCATTTGCATGCTACAGTGCTGTGTTGGGCCTCCAGTCTTGTTCGACAATGCTCTGTGAAACCTGCTGAGAAGCTTAGGGAAAACGCTTTTTAAAATTCCAAACTCCACTCGCAGTGAGAACATTACATAAAAATGCTTTTTGAAATCCCACAAATATTTCATCATTTAACTGGGGTTACTTTACCTTTGGGTTTTTCCACCTGTAGCTACTACTTAATATTTGACATGGGCGATTTAGTCTCATCACTATGTCTGTCAGGTAGGTCTTTGACACCTTGCGGAGACATTCAATTATTGCTAATAGATACAGAATAAGGTTAATGTTAGAAACATGATATTTGAAACAAATTGGAGCTTTCTTAGTCAATCAACAGAAAAATTATTTAATTTCATCATCAAAAATTTAGAGTGCAGGCAATTCATTTACATTTTTTACATTTAGGGCATTTAGCAGATGCTTTTGTCCAAAGCGACTTACAGTAATTCATTCATAACATTCATACACTTATGGTGGTGGCTGCCACGCAAGGTGCAGACCAGCACATCAGGAGCAGTTTGGAGTTCAGTATCTTGCCCAAGAATACTTAGACATGCAGACCAGGGGAATCAAACTAGCGACCTTCCGATAACAAGACGCTGGCTCGATCCCTGAGCCTTAGCCGCCAATGACAATGAATTCAATGTTATGATCTTGGTCTTTGGGAAACTATGATGGGTATTTTACACTTTTCTCTGATAATTTAAAGGCTCCATTATGTAGGTATGTAGCCAGTGGTTGGCTTGTCTGTTCTGGGATGCTGTAGAAACATGGTGGTGCAACGTGGCAGACTCTGTCAGAGAGGACCCGTTCCCTCTGTAGATATAAAAGGCTCATTCTAAGGTAACGAACACATGATTTTTATTTCAGGTGATTATACACTAATGAAACATAATTATGAATGTTGTATTACTTTTCTGCCAACAGATCCCCCTAAGACCTACACACCTTAAGAGCGATTTTAATGAAAGTAATAGTTGTAGCCCTAAAATAGATGTTACTATGTATAGATCTTGTCTACAAGTAAAAGTTAAAAATCAAAGGCTATATGTAAGTGTTAGTCTTAAATAGATGAACAGTGAACGATAAACAGGATGTGTGTGCACAGCAATTACAGTATGATCACAGAAGAAGTGGCAGCATGACCAATAGAGGGAATGTCTTTTACACATTGGGCCACGTACTGCGACTTATTGGCAACTAGTGTAGTAGGGGAACACTGGATAGGAGGTGGCTGATTAGACTTAGTTGAGAATCTGGAGATTATACAGTGAATTTTCTGCGTTCAAGTCTAGAAGAAACGAAGGTGTGGAATACTTTGTTAAGTAGTTTGATGTGCCACTGATGAACTTTCACCATTTCCTGAAGCTACTTACTTGATATCAGGCAGATTTGACACGGAAGAGCCATTTAATGTTCCTTAGGCAGTTTTATACAGTAGTGAACTTGTCTATGACTTCAACTTTTATTAATTAAAAGTTCGTTTCTGTAAAATAATGAATATTTAGCTGGTTGTTTGGAACATAAATGATAAATTTTCCCGTTATTCAGATACTGAGCAATCAGGCAGATAGGCTGCAGAGTCAGTTAAGCTCCTCTGCAAGGTAATTAGATTCAGATAATCCAAACAACAAAAGCCATAATCCTGCTCAAATTCACTGCATTCTGTTGGTGTTGAACTGGCAGACCTGTTAACAAACTGCAGCCAGAGAGATTATAAAACTGAGCTGTTTATTGGATCATAAGGCACAAGTTTACCCACATTAATGTCATACCGTATGCCATGGTGAGAACTGGATAATGCCTCGCTGTCACATGGATATGTAGATTTGTGTTGTACTGCATATGTGTGTCATTTTTGATACATCTGCTGTTGATTGATGATAAGGGCTGGATAGTTTTTGCAGGTGTGAAAAAGTTCGAGATGAAGCAGAAAACAAATGTGTAATTGTAAATATGAAGAAAGGATGATGACCCCTTTAGCAATTTGTTTTTTCATTTGTGGTACAGTTTTGTTTCATGCCGGCATTGTTCAAGTTGAAATCTGTGCCAGCAAAGCATCATGTTTTTCAGTACTTTGTTTCATTATACCCTGTGTATGCATTTCACAGCCACACTGCAGGTGTTCCTCTCCAAGGGCATCACCACGGAGCCCAGCTCACCCAAAGGCCTCAGCTAATGAGCCAACGCAGGGAAATTGATTTAGTCTCCACCTTCCTATCTCCATCCCATGCAAGCCAAAGATAAAACAGGGTGAGTCCCCGGGGTCATGGCTGAGTAAAGCCCTCCAAAGTCATTTCCTTCCCTCTTACTGAAGAGCCAGATTAATTATAGACCAATAAAAAGTACGATCAGGTCTAATTAGTGAGCATATTGAATAGATGGAATCCTGCACTGTTAGCAGGTACCTTGATGGTTGTAAAGATGCACCTGTGCCCTATTTTTCCTCAGGCTCCTGTAATTTACTTCTCTTGTATGACATTTTAAAGAACATTCAACATGCAAATTCAATATATGTGAGGTGATTTACTGAACGATCTAATGTGCTAATCTTCATTAAAGATTTTCCAGTATAGTCAAGGTTTTATTATCCTGTAAGCGTGTATTTGTGCGTCAATACAATCAGTGTTAAAGATAAAATATTTCAAAGCACAATACTGTAGAGGAATATGAACAGTAAAAGCCCTAAAGATCTTCTCCTCCCACACACAGTGAGGTCACATGTAAAGTGCTACAGGCTCCTTAAAATGCATTTGATTTCCCAAAGCTTCCATTATGATAATTTCCTTGTTTGCTCCTCAAGGTTAGATTATTCGTCTGTCAAGCACACTGGACTTCTCATATTGTGTTTTTGGGTCCTGCCTGTGTAGTAGACTTACAAATACAGTAAATGTAAGAAGGCTAGATAAGTATAATTGAATCAACAGATCAATGGTCAGTCTACCCTGAGAAAAAAAGGGATGGATGTCTGTGGCATAACAATATGCTGCTGACCATCTGAAAGGTGAGTTTTTGCATATGTGGCTTGAAAAAGGTTTTCATTCACATTTAAGTGGGCAAAATCAAAAGAATGTATATTTTAGAAAATCAGGAAGAATTACAATAGTTACTTTTAAAATCTATTTAATATTTTATCTTAAAATAAATAAAATACACAACTTTTCTCAATTCTTGTCTACATCTCATATTCTTAAATTAGTTAGTATTTTGACTGTTCACTGTGAGAGTGTTAGTTTCCATATCACTAGATGTGGTGTAGATTACTGTCCACATGGTGGCACAATAGCATCACTCTTACTAACATACTGGGAAATTATTAATGAACAGAGCATTGAAACTTATGCATTCAGTAAAACGTTTAAGGTTTTTGGTAACATAGAGGCTGTCATCAGGTGAGGTCAGGGTCCAACCAGACAAGTGAAATGATGTTGAAGCTACAGGCTATAGACTAGTGCCAAAATAAATCTCTCACATCTGTGATACTCACACAAACACACACACACACACGCACGCACACACACACACACACACACACACACACACAAACACACACACACACACACACACACACACACACACACACACACACACCACAGGCTGTTTCATAGTCCAGCTCCCAAGGTTAAGTAGAGTGTGGGAAATAAGCATGAAAGTTGCCTTTTAGCAGCATTCACAGGGTCCAGACATGTCAGGGATGATAAGTGGGGAGATGCTCTCTGTCTACTGCTTCGCCGTTCTAGATTATTAATAGAATCAGAGTCAGGATCAGGATCAGAAACACATTTATTGCCAAGAAGGGTTTACACCAACGAGGAATTTGTCTTGGTGAATAAGGTGCATACATTGAGACAATAAACAATAAACAAAAAGTGACTATTATATATACAATATACAATGTAAACAATATAAACAAACAGAGACATAAGTGTGGGATGATTGATAAATAAAGACGGAAAAGCTGTACAGGTATGACAAAAAATAGATGAAAAAAATAAATAAAGGATAGTTAGAAATGATGGAAATTTTACAAATTCTGCATTATTGTAATGCATAGATTCAATAGGTATCAATATCAATCAATAGGGATAATAGGGATCAAGAACAAGTTATGGAAGTTGCCTATTTGAAGGAGGTGAGTCATGTTTGGCTGTCCAAAATTGCATTTGCAAACCTTAGCCTAGTTTTCAGCAGCTATGTGCTGAGCATGCAGGAGAAAACATTGTATCCCATAAGAATGTCACTTCATTGCACTCTGAAGTCATAATCACATTGCATTTCTCTGAATCAATCAAAAATATAATGCACCCTGAAAGCATATTAAATATTGATGAGTGATTTGTCTTGTTCTCCTCACAGCTCTCTCGTTATTAGACCACAAAAGTAAGACTCAAAATACTGCTTCAGCAAGCAGCTAATCTCGCTTGTCGCAATCTTTTTGCATACACACTGCTGGTGAGAATAAAATATACTTCTGGGCATTTGTCACAGTGCAGCTATAATGTAGTAAAGCATTTGTGTCACAGCCAAGTATTTTATTGCTATTTTCATCCCATGTGCGTATTATAGACCTACTACCATAACACTTTAACAAGGCTCATCATGTGAAGACATCCAGCACAAACACCTACAATCACCACAAGAAACATGTACACAAAGGCACAAAAAATGAGTTTATACACTACACTGCCTCAAAAATGATTTTTCCCTTGTTTACCTCCTCCTTTTGATAACAACAAGGCCATCGGTATTCTCTCCCAGGGCTGTAACTTTGAGAAATATGATTGCAGATATTCTATCAGTTAGATAACAACATAGATACCACTCTCATCCATCCTTAGAATATATATTATGACTATCACTAGCAGCCTGTTAGCTTACCTCAACATAATGACCGAAAACAGGGAGTAACAGCAAGTCTGGCTCTGACCAAAGGTAACAAAATCCACCTGTCACTAATTAACAAGTTATGGCTCATAGAGGTGGTCACCTTTCGGACTACTTCCTTGCCAGGAGCAGTTACCCAGTAACTAGTGGAGACTTCAGGGAGTTCTGATCCCAGCTGAGAAGCAGTCTACACCCCTGTAAAATTAGTTTTGGAGGTGCTGCATTTGTCGTCTTTTACGTGCGCCAGGCCAGCAGTTTCCTTTTACTTCCAGTTGTTGTGCTAAGCTAAAATTACTTGCTGCTGGCTGTAGCCCTATATTAAATGAACAGTTATGGTGGTAAAGATATTGAACTTCTAATCTAACCCTCCGCCAGGGAACACATAAGTAAATTTCCCAAAAAGACAAAATATTCGTTTAAGCCTCTGATTCTTTGTCTAATTAAACAGCTGTTTTACTCTTAGAATCCTGCTGCTCCAGTCCATTTATATTATGGATGCTGTTTTGTCGAATGATAGACAATTATCAAATAAAAAAACACAGTGCCACCGAACCATAACAGCCTAACTGTATCATGTACACTAGAAGCCATTATCCGACAGCCGTGATAACATACACAAAGCAATTCCCTTTTCCTGTACATACATCTGCATGCTTAATCACACAGCTGAAATACCAATCAAAATGATTCAACTTCTAATTCACCAGTGGAGCATATAAACACACACATACACACACGTCTTTTCTCTCTCTGAATTTTTCCTCACCCTCGCTTCTCTTACAACGCCCTGGGACTTCTTTCATGTACTTAAGCCTGGTAATGGCTCCACTGCATTCAAACACTGTTCATCAGCCTGTTCTGTCCCTAATCATACCTGTTTCAACACCAAATACCAGTGCCTCCACACAGCTGCCTTATCAGAATCAAGCAAATCATTTTATTCTCGGTGCACATGCAATGTGAAGTAAAACTCATTTTACTAATCCTTCTCAAATGTGTGATGTTGGGGTTTTTCCCTCTAGCTGACAAAGAGAAGAAGAGAGGGTTGGCTGAAGTGTCATTCTATGACAATATCTTCCCCTCTGCCACGACTTTTATCTCCCTCACCTCCCTTTTTTAATTATCTTCTTACATGTGCTTTCCTATTTCATTGCTTTTTGAGCGAGAGGGGTTATGTTGAGCACTATCTGCAGCACTAGAGCCTTTCAATTGTGTTGTTAAAATCATGCTTTTAAAAATGGAGAGGGGGTCACATTCATTTTCAGTTCTGTTAAATCAACGGCTATAAATGGTGGCTAATTTACACAAACTAAAAAAGATGTTTGCATTAGTACTGAGTCGTTTAATGTTAAGCTGCATCCAGAAGCTCATGCAAATTACGACATTCTATTGGGCTTTCCTCCTCCAAAAATGTAAATCACTGTGGGGCAGATCTGTGAAGGGTCTGTGAGCTTCCATGCTTTGGTTTTTAGTTTAGATCTGTTGGTGTAAAAAAAAATGTAAAATGCATGTTTTAGCACAATTATATTCTGAGTTTTACAGCTAAGCCATAGGGAATGTAAAAGTTCATTCACTTGGCCACTTTTAAGTCTTTTGGATCAAACTGTGCCCAATTGTGTCTGTTTTTCCTGCTTTTAATCTAGTTGACTAGCCTGAGTTTAAACTTTCCTCTAACATCAGGGAAATCTCTCATTTGGAACATCCCTGGTCACCACAAACTTTCTCTGTCAGCAGTTTGGTAGTGGGTAAGAAGCATGCAGTCATTTGAGAGAGCGATGCAAGATGTGTGGCTGAAACATTTGTTTAATGTGAAGGCCCATAAAACCAAAACAGCAACTGTAAAAAGGCTTAGAAAAGAAGAGTTGGTTGATAACTCTCTGTATATCTGTTTTTGCTGCCCCTTTTACATTACAGTAGATGTTTTGATTTGATATAATTTTATAGAATATTCATCAGTGAGCTTTTGAATATACAGTCCTCCATCAGAGAAAACCCAGCATCATCACTGCGGACAAATGCACCAATCAGTTGACGGTATGATATCAGTCTATTAATGTGGACCACCAAGTGACAGATGAGATGGCTTCTGATTTGATTGAAAGCGCAATCATGTTGATTGCTCTTCTGTGCACTTTGTTTGCAATTAGAGCCTATTTAAAATGGATTAATTATGTTGTGGACCTACATATACATTTGGATGAATGGGGTTGGTTGTATTGCCAGAAAAGCTTTTACCAGTCAGCAAAAACACAAATGTCATAGTGGCCATCAGATCCCCCAAACTAAACAACAGAAATATTTCTAAGGACCCCCAAAAATGTATTTTCTGATATGACACTCTGCCGTTGTTAAGTGAGCTCAGGTTAAAGCAGTTTTAGGTTCCAAGTATTAAAAAAATCATATAAGGTGCCAAAAAAAGAAACAGTATAAAAATACTGTGACTTTTAATAAAATTGGTTGAAGGACATTTGCATAGTCTTGCCATAAATGTTGGTCCCAAAATAAACCACAAAGTTGAATCAACACTTCTATATATATCGACTAGACAAACAGTGTGCATTAAAAGCTTACCACAGGTAGCATCTGTTGTTGTCTCTCTTGTCGTCTCTCTACCATTGCTTTGGCAGCAGTGCTCTCGAATACACTTTTGAGACACCCACCTGGGTCTAGTGCATGTTTTGACTATTTTTTAATGCATTTTAGCACTTTAGGCATGAGTTGACTCATAGAGCTGGTGTGAACGGAGGTTTTCCTCAAACGCCAGCAATTTGTTATATTCTGCAATGGAAAATATGTATTTTGGTAGGAATACCAAATCTTTTAGGTATGGAAAGGGGATTGGATTGAGATATTACACTTTGTAGGAAAACATATTTATTTTTTCATATTTATTTTTACAATCTCTTCAATATCCTGGATAATTATGGCTATTAGATATTTGGCATCTTATATCAGCTAATTTTTCAAAACCCTGTGTTTATCTTTCAAATTATAACAGCTATGGTATTGTAATTCCACGGGTGCAAAGTAGTTGATCACATTATCCACAGCTGTTATCCATATTACATGACAGATATCCAGGATTGTTTTGGCACATGAGAGTTACTATATATTTAAAGGTAACATGAGGAGCCTCTATGCAATGTAGTTACTGTTGTCAAACTTCGCTTTGACATTGATTTCTCAACACGTTCATTACCGTTTTGAGCATATTAGAAATAATATGCTTTACTGTGGCTCTGATAACTTGCAGTTTTTGGGCTGTCCCTGTACTCATCGAACTACACAAGGTGTTCAAAGTGAATAAAACACCCCAAATTTTCTGTTGTTTGTCTGCAATAACCAACACAAACGACTTTATCTACTCCCGCCAGCAGAGGAAGTGAATACTTAGTAGATTATTATCAAGTGAGACCACAAAAACACTGATTAAGTCACAGTTGTATGGAAGTGTTAGATAGTGATGCTTCTTTTACCTCATAAATCGTTGGCATAGTACAGAGACAGGCTTACAGAGTACCAAACAATTGCCAAGTTTATTTTTGGCCTGTCTCACAGAATTAATGTTAATTAGTGACAGATAATATCACCTGCGACATTTGTTATTATAACGAGTGAAAGTGAAGGTCAGTGCTGACTCAAAATGCGAACCTGAATGTTTTAAGTGTGAATGTCTCTGCCAGCTGGAGGGTGCTACAACAGTAGCAGACTGAAGTGGATAAAACACAGTAGTTTTGATCAGCTTTATTCTGCTTGATAACCATTCTTTAAAGTATGTCCAGATCAGCCCTGATACCCATACACACAAGGGTTCTTTTATTTAAATCTAGCAGATTAGTTGGAGACAATATATATCATGGAGTTTCTGCCATGCACAGGGATTGGGTCAGACTGACACTTGTTTCATGGTCAGGTTGGCATGGCTCTTGTCTTTCCTTGTAAACTCAAATAGAAGCCCAGAAGAAGGCCACTTGGTCATACTTGAAAAGAGAAATGGAGCGGAGAGCAGGCTCATTATTGCAGGTACACAGTGAACCTGCAGATGTTACCCAGCTGACTTGTGATTCTGAGCGGAGCAGAGATTTGCACATACTGTACCCGTCAGTGCGACCTCACAGCCACCTTAGTGTGCCACATTTTTGCATAGAGACTTTTCAAACATTGCAATAAAAATGTAACTTGTTACTATTATTATTATATTATTATAATATGTATTTTTGAAATGTTGATGTATATGTAGAAACAACAAAAAGGTTTCTAATTCTAATTTATTTGTGAGTGGTATCATTCCCTCTTAAACTCCTATTGTAACTATGGACATGCTCGGGAAGAGAAAACAAATCTAAGAATTACTAGCATGATTAGACTTAGTTTACTCAGTTGATCCTGGATTCAACAAAAAGGAGCGCTAACTCTGTTGACTGTGAGTCAAGAGTTAAAGATCAGTGTAAAGTACTCTCAAAATGATATTGATGAAATAAAAGTTGAACAAACCATGTACTATGCTGAGGTAAAGGATCCTGTAAATGTAGTCCTAGTAATGTACTCAAAGCTAGTGGATTGATTCAAATGGCATTTCCAAGAGGTTGGATTATCTGGAGAACTAAACCTGGTGGAGCAATATAGTCACTGAAGGCATCATGCCTGACAAAGCTGATGAGAACTGGGCTGGGACTGGCCACATTGGCTGCTTGTGATGGCGGTGCTGCAAAGCTGCTGCAGCTCACCTCCACATAGGCAGTGTGGCTGCCCTAACCTGTTAACATGGACAGTGAAATGTAAAGTAAAACGATGCACCACGCACATGCACTGCTCGCACAGCCAGTTTGACCAGCCTGTAAAAAGGTCTGAAAGCTATTCATCACAAATCTCAAATTGGATTTGAGCACTTCAGAGTAGAGTGTGCACAAATGCAAAATTCAGTTGTGGTATTGGGAAGCCAAAGCTGGTTGTGGGTAAGCATTTGTATTTTAAAGACAAACAACTTATAATGGCTGAACCAAGAGCTCGCAAGAACAGCAGTGTATATAAATGAAGAAGATCAACTGCACAAGATGAAGAACGAGTTAATTAGGGACATAAATAAGGTAAATGGAAGTGCAATAACTGTGCTAAATAGATAATGCCCCCATTAGGAACTTCATTGTAAGCCATTCATTGTTGGGCAACTATCGTAGTAGAGCTATATAGATAAAATGATAGGAAAAATGGGTAGAGGAATATCTATTATAAGAAAATACTCCTCTTTCCCTCACTATGTACCACTTTGCAGATCATGTAAGCCTTGGTATTGTCACTTCTGCCGCCCAGTAATTTGGTCAAACATAACAAATAAAGAGCTGCACAGAATAAAGCTGCACATTCTGTAAGTATAGACCAGGTGCAAGCTCATCTTGCCTGGCCGAAAGTGGAAGAAGATTAAAATGCCAATCTTGCTCACAATTTTGCTCAGGAATATACTGTATGAGTTTCAAAGCAACCCTGCTGCCTGTACTCAAGCATAACATTTTCTCAGAACATACTGTAGATGACCACGAAAGAAGACAGGTTACAAGGGATCAGTATATAATTCCTCAACCTATCCAGTACAATACAATGAAAAAAACTTAAAGCCATTCCTTTTTCATACTTCACTACTCACACAACAAGCCTGTAATGATTTAAAAAGCAACTAAAGGGGTTACTTTTGGATAGAGGCCTGCAAAATATCTAGTTAGTAACTTCTTCTCTCTTTGGTTTCGGGAAATATATAGTTCAAAGCATTTAGCAAGTGTTGTTATAGATACAACTATTGCTATGTATGCTTGGCCAGTAGCTCCTTCAAACTTTGCTAAATTTTCTTTTTTAATCTGTGAAATTTGCGCTAGAACTTGCATTACTTATTACAGAAATACATTTGTCAGCATTGGAAAAGGCAGCATATTTTTTGGAGCAGTGGATTTAAATACGATCACTGCCCGTGGAACCTTTTCGAGCATCCAAGATGAACAACCGGACAACCTTAGGGGGGTTGAGAGTCGGGATAAGAGCCATGCTAATCCATCTTGGATTTAAGGCTGCTTCTGGCTAATGTTCAGTTGCTGGAAAATTAAATGGATGAAATGAGAAATTGGAAGTTAGAGACTGTTGTGCCCCCATCCTTACAGCGACCTGTCTCCATTAGATGGAGACAACTGAATATAGAAAATACATGACTGTAATATTTCCTTATAAGAATGTTAGACTATTGAGTTCAGAGGGTTTACCTTCCAGTGGTATCATAAACAGTGCAACAGTGTACAGTACGATTGGCTGCAGGCATAAAAGTGAAGCAATACATGATCCACACCTCTACAATAGTTCTGATGTTAAAGGTCACATTATGAATTAAATCCAATCACTTCAATTAATTATAACGACGTCTACAACATATAGGAGCACACAAGACAGCAGCACGTACCGGTGCACATTTTCAGTCAACAGGGGCACATTGTGCTGTGACCTTGTCTCTTATTAGCTGTGTGGGAAAATGCACCCTCTGCTCAATTTGATAACATGAATGTATGTAAAAACAAGACAGAAAGACTCCATAGCAACAAAGTTATTATTGTCCTATATTCCCAGTAGATTTTTCTGCAATGGCTGCACGTGTAATTGCGGGTCTATATACTGTCGGATTTTCTGGCTTAGTCTGAACGCTATCACAAATTCACTTTAATGTTAAATCATTCAATAACTGCAGAAAATATTAGTGAATGCTGTGGCTTTACCAGATAAAAGAGCTTTCAAGAGCATGGAAGTACAATGAATTATTAAGCATTCAGTTTCAACCAGTGAGACATAGATTGAGATTATTTTTTTATTAAAACATAGCTGTTCTGCTTGTTAATCCTGCTTTAGAGTTTCTGTTCAACTACTGCACTGCACTGTTATAACACATACAAACTGCTTTTTAAGAGGACTAGTAAACTGAGGCTTTGTTTCTTGTTGGTCTCTAGCTGCCGGTAGGCAATAAGACTGGAGGCAGGTGACTTCCATCTCTATGTAAACCCCAAGCTAATCTACAGATTAGAGCCGCCATGCTTTACTTTTTAATTACAAAGAATTGTTTGTGCCGTTTGAATTCTTGGAGGAATTTCAAGGGCTCGTTTGATTCCGGCTTCATTAGGCTGGTTTGACACACATTTCAACATTTTTAATTCTTCTTTATTGTTGTTAATTCTCCACCTTTATTGTCAGATTTGATCCAAATGTCCTTTATTGTTTGAATGGTTGACTGGTCTTTGTCTTTCTTTTACTGTGCATTGTGAGATTAACTGGACAAGGCGCAGATATTTGTGTATTTAGTTGTTCTTGCGCGGATGTGGGCACTAATGAAAAATCTTGTCAGGTCTTCGGTCCAGTCTCCAGGCTTACTGTTTTACACTTGACTTGTCTAAATGTTCGCTGCTCGTCCTTTCTCCACCACCTGCTAATGGTTCAAGTCACTCCAGCAGTATTTATATCCTTCAGACAGCTCTTTCCCTTTCTCCCTCCCTCCTGCTGATATGCCCTTAAAGCATAGAGATTTCCAGCATGGAGAGAGAGGAGACTGGGCGGAGGTGGTAGAAAGGGGGGTGTAGTTTTAGGGGAGACTCTCATAACAGCGCCTTGCTGTCCTCTTTCTTCTGTTGTGCGTTACGTCTAAAGGCTCAAAATAGAACAGCTCCAGAGACCGCCCAATCACGCGTATAGCTTTATGCGCACCCGCACACGTAGAATGGAGCCCGTTTTTTTTTTTTCATATGGGGGAAATAGGATTTGAAGTCTTACTGTACAGTGACTCATTCTCGAAGACTTATTTTATTCATTACATCCATTTTTACATCACAGCAGAGGCATCCTCCGTTCGTTCTGAACCTCTCTGCACACACACACACACACCGCTTCTGGTTGAATGTGTGAGTACAATTTTTGTCATCCACAAAGCAGGGGATAAATATAATCCAGTTTAATTACAGCGGAAATAGGAAGCAAACATTTCTATCAGCCAAAAGAGCTTCGACTTTGGGACCCTCATATTGTCATATGTTTGAGAATATGCTATAGTAGGAACACAACACAGAAGCACGTTTCACTTGGTGGCAAGCAAATAGATTCAAGAGAAATACTCCTCATAGACAGCTGACAGGAGTTTGTTGCCCGTGTGTATTATTTGCATATGTTTGTGTGTCTGTGGGTGCTTGAGCCACAGTGGATAAGAATGCATGCCAGAGCGAGTGAGCAGGCGAGCGAGTGTACAAACGGAGCGGGATCAGGAAGGAGAGCGAAATAGAGCAGAGAAGGAGACAGAAGAAACACGGGGAGAGAGAGAGAGAGAGGGAGAGGGGGAGGGAGGGGGGGCTTTGTGCGGTGGCAGAGGAGCAGAAGCAAGTCGCGATTCCCCAGGAAAAGGGAGGTCTGTCCTTCCATCTCCTCATTGGGGATTTAAACTGGCTTCAGTCTGACAGAGGATTCCCCCCTCGCTCATGGAGTGCAGCTCTCTCCTCTAATGTAACGCGGGACTTTGTTGTGGAGGTTGAGAGGCGCACAGGAAGGAGGGAGAGGGACACTTGCTCCTACTTCCTTTGTACCCAACCTGCTTGACAGATGGCTCTGGCAGAATGATCTTTGACTCTCACCCAGCGACCGGACCTCGCTCCACTCACTGAGGTAACGTATGTCAGCTCCTCTCCACAGCTCATAGCAAGTAAAAGAAGCCGCATGCTCATACATTCATTCTGCTGCACTGTTTGTCTTGAGTGCGCTTGGATGAATGGGTAGAATGATTACGGCAGATCAGTGTGCGTGCAAGTGTGCCTGAAATTTTGGTTCAGAGGACAGGAAGTACTGTAGCTCAGTCACCACCTCATCAGCACCTAGTGAGTGGAGTTATTTATCACAGCTCAGTTGGCGGGACTGTCTTATCAACTGTGTTTATCAGTGGCGTTTTCTCCTCTGGCGATAGAGGTGTACTATGTCTGACCTTCATATACTGTATGCCATGGTAACCTGAGGTCAGGAGTGAAGGGTGGTCGTGGCAAGCTGAAGGGCAGCACCCCGCTGCCAGCACTTTTTCTCCTGAGTTGGCACCCACCTGCACTTTCCCTTTACCTGCCACCCTCAGTAATTGAAACCGATGTTGCTTGTATCCGAGCCTCGACTGGCTGTAGCAGAGTTACAGATGATGGTGGCATAAGTTGCAACAGAAGCAGTTGCTGTGTTGTAAATACTAAGCAGCGTCCCTGGAGTGGAGTTGCATGTGATGTGGAGTGTTGCAGGTTAAGCATTTCTCATGTCACGCCCGTAGAGTTTGGGATTTGTGTGGCTCTTGTTCTAGACGAAGGCAAATAGGGCAGCCTGTTACCTGTCAGACTGGAAGTAATTGTTTTGCTATGCACTCTTGCTTTTTCAAGACACAAAGCTATCAAAAAAACAAATTTAGATTGGGGGAAAATTTGAATGTGTATTGTACTAATACAATTAGTAGATAAACATATCTGTTTCAAGAGCAACTGTTGTACATTTGCGAAATAGTTGTATTTTCCATTTTGTTTTACTTTTGCACTCCTTCAAACTCAAGATTAACATCAGATGACTTGTTGGCCATTCGCCAGCCTTTCTTTTAAAACCCATGCTCTCAACACAATGTACTAGCTTCTCTCAAGCAGCAAACACTGTTGGAAATGTATTGTTTAATTTCCTTAGAAAAATAGATGACAGTCTCCGTAATATCTAGTGAAAACCTGAGATTTTTGAATGTAGGGAAGTGAGCATCAGAACACAATAGCTGAGTAACCAAGCTTGTTCTGTGTGTAATTATTCACTCAGCGGCCCTCCCTCACATGCAGTCTATGTCTCTTGTCCTCTAAACTCTGCTCTCAGCGTGAGGTTGATGTTCAGAGGGATCAGAACAGAACATTGATTGAACCTAATAAGTAAAATAACACTACATTGTGATGCTGTAAAATTGATGCCCAGGCTTTTAACGGCACAAATCTACTCCTGAAATTTGGCCACCCACATTGCAGCTTATTCTGTCACCATGCCTTGCTCTGGCTTCACAGTGAATTATTGGATTAATTGAAAAAAATGGCAGAAATCGACTTCACTGTTGTTGCTAACCTTTGTGTGAGTATTTTAGACTACAGATTTTTGTTGTTTAATGCATTGATGTAGTTTGTTATATAGTAGGTTTTCTGAATGCTTGTAAACAGTCTCATGGATTGAGTTTCACTGGTTCAATTGTCATCACAGTAACAGCGTGTCCTGTCATTGTGTCTTTGTGCAGGAAAATGATTCCCCACCTGCACACTCACCACAGTATGTAGACTGTCAACTAAATTCATCAAGTGGAAATCCACATCCAGACTGAGATCTATAAATACAAACTAATTTTTCTCAAAGGATTTTGGGCTTAAGTAATTGATATGACAAATGGCAGCCATACAACAGCCTTAAAGAGTGTTAAAAAAAAAAGGGAAGGCTTTCCATTTGTGCATTTTCTGAAGTACATATGATTTGGAAAAAGCAAAATCAAGGGCAAATCATTTTTGCCCAAACTGCAGGTGGATGCAAGACAAGACAAATCTACATGAAAACTGTATTTAACTACACAGTTACAGTGCTGGGCAAGTAAGCTGAAAACTGTAAAAATAAAATACTTATCACACATGAATCACTGAAAAAAGTAACTACAATACATTACTAATTACTCAAAGGGAAAAGTATGTAATGCAGGCCAGAAATAGAAAATGAGACATTTTGGTTCAACAAGCAGACTGGATGGTCAGATGTACAGTATAAGTTCCATCCTTAGTTGCGCAGTAACACACCCACGAACAACCTTTCACAAAGCAAATGATTCCTGAATGTATCAGTGGCTAATGGTTATAGGCCACCAGAGAACACACAACACTTCTACTGTGGAATTACTGGGGTTGGCATTTCTCCACTTTCACTTCCCGCCACCTCCAGCTCCTCCACCTACATTAACTCCCAGTAAGACAGCTAATGAGTTTGGCCATTAATGTTAATGTAGCTATCACGAATGCGTATTCCCTCACACTACTCATGACTGTCTCGGGTCACTTGTCAACACGCACAGACTGCTTGACCTAAGAAACACGATGGACATAAGTTCAGTTTAACCAACAGGAACCTGATGATCTAACCGTGTATGTACAGTATTATTAACAGCAACAGGCTGTCAATATTGCAACCTACACTGCCCCTATACTTACTATTCTGCAGCAGTTTGCACTATGAGTATTACATAACAATCCTTTCTGTAGTAAGTTCCCCACCAAAAAAACTCTCTTTATTTCATCTATCACTTGTTTGTATTCATTAATCATAGTTCAAATAAGGTTTGATATGAATTTTTCATACGTCTGATTTGAAAGGACTTTATAGAGTACTGTAACTCTGAACGTCTAAGAAAAGCCAAATAGTGAGACACAAATAGTCTGGTTGTTTTTCCAATTCACACCAGATAATAATAGAGCCATGCGAGTCATCCAGTAGTGAGACCCTCACAAAGCATTTGTACCAGAAATACTACACTTTGAGCTTATTAAATATTTAGTAGACATGGTGACATGGACGTTGGACCTTATTCAGTCACAACAGATTAGGACAGCACTCGGCCTTGATATTACAGTTTATATAGAAAGAACAGTTTGATGCAGAAATTTCTAAGAAAACTGGCAAGTATTTAAATATTGTATTATTATTTTTCACATGATTGCTTGAGGGCTGTGGATAATTTACACAGTGGATCAACAAATCTTTAGTTATTCTTATCAAAACATATCGTTCCCTCAGTACAGAGGTGTCTGCAGGTGTACAGTTCTGTGGTATTTCGCAGGTGTCAGTCGGATGTGTTTATTTTTAGCGTTTATTGACCCTGCTCTGAATGAAGATTGATGTTGGATTGCCTCCCTCGATATTTCCAGGGTCACTCCCCTGCTCTCTAGCACCCATACTGATGCTCACACCAATAGCTATAGATTAAGGACACTCTGGTTTCCTGTGTCCTAGACAAAGTGGCGAAGCAGGTGATTTGTAGTCCCTGCAGTGCTTTAGTTGAAATGATTCCAGCCTCATGTAAGAGATCCGTGAGGATATGACTGCGAGATAAATTAATGCACTGTAGGAGGTCAGAGGTAAGCAGAGATCTGAGGCTGTGCTTTGCCGTAGAAGTACGACCTTTTTCCTCAGGATGGAGAGATTATGTTCAGTGTCCAGTAGGTACAGAAGATCAGTTTTGCATTATCTTTTTACAATAGATTTCACTTTCCTATTTGCATTTAATAATACTATTTTTAGATACAATCCACGGAAGATGACAGGTGTTTGCACAGATTTTTTTTTCTTTCCTACTTTATTTTCCGATTTCTTAGCAAAACAATCTTCCATTTGTCCTTTGTAGAAGCAATTATCAGCATTAAATACAAGAAAATAAAACTTATATACAGTATACAAAATACGCTTTGTGTTGAGTTAACCATATCTTCACATGCTTCAAATCATTTTATAAATAACACTGCTCTGTACTGTTTTACGTTACCTCGTGTGTTCAGGTTTTCTTGTCTTCTCTTGTGTTTGAGCTCAGAGAGGTTATGTGATGTTGAACTGCCATCGTCACATATTTATCCTTGCCACCAAATGATGGCTATCTGCTTCAGCCCTCTCTGCTCACCATCTTGCTGTGAGCAGCTGCATTATCATTATCTTGACTCCTAAAGCCATCTGGAGAGCATACATTTTCTCCTCTTGGTGTGACACTCTCTTGAATGAGCGTTTGGAAGCCCAGTGTAACAGCGCTGTTAGTTTAGACTGTGTTGCTACATGCTATAGGTGCTTAACGCTACAGCCTTTTCTCTCGCCTCAAGTGCCATACAGTGAATATAATGAAACCCAACACTCAAATGGCTTGTGTTGAAACTGTGTAATCCCTCTACTAATAAACACCCTTTATTCACATTCCCTGACTGACTAATCACCTGCTCACTCCCTAATAAAAATCAAATGCTTGGAAGGGTTAGCATAGTTGGCATGTTTGACTGGTATTAACAGGTGTTACTTTAAGCCAGATTGACTCTAATAGTGGGAAGACATGCTGAGTTTTATTAAGTCCACAATTTAATTAGCACAATGGATTACAAGTTACTGACTTACTTTAATGCTACTTTTAGATTTTATGACTGTTTTAGGGTTCCTCTGGAATTTAGCATGTTAGCATGTTGCTAGTTTGTTTAATATGGTGAGTGTTAAAATACAAATGAATATTATGATCAACTTCAATGATTGAGTTCTCACAACAAGGGCTTTACTTAACTGTTCTATGAATAAAAGTGGATTATAATATAAAAGTCACTTGATATCAAAGCACAGTAACAGGAACAAAGGCTCATACAATGTTCTCTGTTTTGAAGCATGTGGGCTCTTCTGTGCTTGTATGAGGCAGTAGTTTTTCTTACGGCAGTGCGGAGAAGTTGAATGAGTAGAATGGAGAACAGCCGAGGGGTGTTGCGGTTGTCAGCTAAATCTCCGGAGATAGTGAGAGAAGATAGAAGATTCCACACTAATGAAAGAGAAAATTAAATTTCAGAACAGTTGGGATTAAAGAATTTGTACTCGGTCCATAAATATCTTGCATCGAAAAACAAAACCCTTCATCCTTTATATCAGTAAAAATGAAAAAAAGACAGAAATTCTACTACCGTCGGCCGGTGGATTATCTGTCTTAAACCCTCTTTTTGTTATGTAGAATATTTGGACAGACATCCATTAACGAAGCGAAATGGCAAGGGATGCATACATCTTGAATTACTTAAGAGAGGAATCTTATGTGACCTAGAACAATTTAGAAAATGGCTTATGTCAAAGGTCTATGCCGAGGAAATTGTATTTGCCCTTCCTGCTTACATCTCCCGCTTCCTGCTGATTTTGTGTGGTTAACTGAGTTCCGTATATTATGAAACATTAGTTCAAATTTGCTGCTCTGTACTCTTTTCTCAGCTAGTTGAATAGAAATTATACCATCCAATGATCGTTTAGCTAATGCAGGGAACATGCTTAGTGTACCTCTGGGAAATTAACAAGCGGCTAGCACGTAGAACCAACTTCCTACATGTCACACAATAGAGCGGATGAGACAGAAACAAAAAGCAGAGTGTGGGCATAGGGCTTGCTATAATAAGCAGCTGTCATCATGATGCGCGTATGAGCGGAGAAAGTTTTTGTGATTTTGCTTACTGTAAGCAGCGGTTGTTGACAAGAACTGTCCTGGTGCCCATTTAACGATAGTAACTTGCAAGCATTGTGTATTTTCAGATGCAAATATTGTCATGACTGCCCTTTCTGCCTTGGTTTATTAGTTAAACCTTTTTCCACTTTGTAGATACTGCCAGTGGTCAGCCCACACAAAAGGCCACAGCAGCAATACAGTACAGCCCATGAGAAGCAGATGCTTGGCGTGCTGAAGGCTTCATTCAGATGCCTCAGACAGCTTTGAAAGTTGAATCAACATAATTAATGACAAATGTTAGCATGCTAACATCCTAAACTAAGATGGTGAACATTGGAAATACTTGCTGAGCCTCAACATGTTAGCATTGTTCCTGTAAGCATGTTAACATACTAATGTTAGCATTTAGTTCAAAACACTTCTGTGTAGCCTTGCAAAACTGCTAGCATGGCTGTAGACTGTTAGTTTTGTTCGTTATTTTCCAAATTTTGCAATTGATTTATTTACTCTGGGAGTTCTGTTGATGTAATCCGTTCCACTTATACTATAAAAATAATTACACTAGCATCTACTTACTAACTATTTGCAGGGTTTATCTACTTACGGCTATGCAAGTTTGTTAACTGTTACATGGTGGTGAAACAAAGTAAACCTCTGCTATACCACCAGAGGAGCTTCTTCCCGCAGGATGCGAGACCCCGCAATTCATCCTCAGCACTCCTGTCAGGCCTGGGCTAGAAGGAGGACTTAGATGCAGAGTGGGATCAGATAAACAGGCTTTTATTCTGAAACTCTAAAGCTCTTTGACAGAGTGACAAAAGAACAGGCTGTGAAAAATTACCTATCTAAACTGGATCTGAGCAGACTGACAAAAAATAAAACAAAACCACTCCAAAAGAGGGAAACCAAAACTACAATCTAACTGCACTACAAAATTAGGGTTAGGGTTAGGGTTAGGGTTAACTCCACCATAAACAATTGTTTTAATTTAATGACTTACCTGATCTGGATAAGTCAGAATCTGACTGAGTGACAGACATAGGAGTAACTATAATAACTAACCAGAAACAGCCAATCTTCTTACTGACGGTCTTACTTATGGAATTTATATAGACGCATCAGTATTAAATTGAGACTGTTTCATGACCAGTTAAAAGTTCCTTGCACGTTTAAATAAGCTGCCAACAGGGTTAATTGCCCCAATTTTTTGCTAATCAAACAGTAATTAATCACATAAAAAGTATGACTAATATCCAGTCAATACTTCAAAATATAATAAAATTCTAGAAAAACAGCATCTAGACTTCCAGACATTCTTTCAACAAACACAGCTTTCTCTATTTTTAGCCTTTTGCTCTCTCGAGGGAGTTCCCCCTCCTGTTCTTGTACATTTAGACCGGTTTTCTCAGCATCACAGAGGTCTGTGTCTGACATCCCTTTTTTTGTAGGCAAGCCATACTTGCATTTGTGTGTCACTAAAGTCCCCGTCTCACACAGTAAACTTGGTTTTTCAACACTTGTTTCCAACCATATACCAAGCATCAGATGCACCATCACCACAGAAGACGCAGGTGCCTGGACTGTCTGTGGGCCTCGCTGACTGCAGCGCCCTCCTCCTCAGCACTGACATCAGATCCCTCAGTGATACCACTGACAGCAACCTTTCCTGTTACTACTACTACCATTTTTGAATCTACTACCATTTTTGAATCTTTGTCTTGTTCGACCAGTTTGTCTCCTACTTTCATCCTCTTTCTTACTAATGTTGCTGGAACAAAGTGTTATTTTCGTCTTTGTTATGGCCGATCTTTGATTACCCTCAAAGTTGTTAACTGTATTTGTTTTCTCCTGCTGCTTCTGTAATTTGGATTCTAGTGTTATGGACTGTTACTTTTCATTTAACTAGCTTTACTGTTTCATTGGACTGTGCACACAGGGAAAGTCCTATTGGTCAACACAGGTGTAAATAATTAATTTGCATAGCTCTGTTGTTGCTGTGTTCTAGTTAATCACCCATTCCCTTTCTTCCCAAGGCTTGCATTATTGAATTTGTTAACAATAAACAGTTTTTACCGTACCAGAGATTTCAACTATACCTTAAAATGTTCTAAAGTATGTGACATAAAAAGCGAGAGCTATTGATATTAAGCTGCAAACATCTGCTTTTAGGATATAATGGGAAAGACACAAAATGAAGCAGAACGCCAAAAGTACTGGGGTGTGCTAGACTGTGAAGTGTTATGCAGGTGAGAGGATGTGCGAACACTTTAGTGGTGTGAGTATGGCTGAGAGCAGAGGAGAAACACAGCACACAGACAGTCAGAAGGGACTAACAGGAGCAGAGCTTTGAAGCACATCCATGCCCACCAGTCTACCTGCAAGACAGTCAGGACTACATGTGGGCCTCACATGCTGAGATAGCTGAAGCAGGCCGAAAGCTGTCAAACATATCACACATTTAATGAAACGGGTCCCAGAATGGCATCATTGGCTACAATGACACTGTTCATTAAAATCCTCCAACTTTGGCTACTGAGCAGCCAAGCAAACTGAATTTGTTCCGAGTCTGTTTTTTTAATGAGACCCGGCAGCTCCCTTCAGTCCCTCATGCAGTTTCTGGCTCCTTTATATCTGTTGCATTTCTGACTCTCTTTCTCCATTTTTGTGATATCATTTGAAACAACACAATACATAACACTGTACAGAGTTTAGAATTGTATGATAATTACTTTTTAAAACTTAAATTTCACTCACTATCTTGGTTTGTTAGATACAAGTTAGCTGAAAAGATGGATTTGTGTTCTTAAGGTGAAGCTATGTCAGGTGTCATACACACCCACAGACTTTCTCTCCGGCCTGGACGACCCCCGGGACAGATAATTTTACCTGCTCCCTAAAATACACAAAGACCTGGCTGCTTGGGTAGCCAGGGGGGACTGCGTTACTCTCAGCAAATGTCTTTTACCATTATAGGCTTTTATAGACCCCCGACTGCCAATAACACTTTTAACGAACAACTTACTGGTATCTTGAAAGAATGTAATCACAACAAAGAAATTATTCTCATGGGGGATTTCAATCTAAACGGGGAGGATAAGACTAAGAGGAAAAAGCTTAAAGTCATCAGAGACAAATACCATCTAGAACAGCTGATAAAAGGGCCAACCAGAATCCCCAAAGTACACAACTTGACCTATTTTTCTCCAATAAATGTGAACGGATAACAAAAAGTCACAACCTGATCACCGGTTTGTCCGATCACAATGTAACTCTGGTGGCAAGGAAATTAATCAAAAAAAGATTTCAGAACATTACACTAACACCACGCCACACAAAGGTTTTCTGTATACCTAAAATCAAACACGACGTATTTGACAGTGAGATAAATAATATGGACTGGGGTGTTGTGCTATCCTCTGAAAACCTGGAGCTTAGTTGTCAGTTATTTACATCAAAGATCAATGCTGTCAGAGATAAGTTCACTGTGAAAATCCAGAGAAAAATAGAAACAAAGTCAACCTGCCTTGGTTCATTAAAAACCTATGGCAACTGATGAAAAGTAGAGACGCAGCTTTAAAAAATGCCATTAAGACCAAGAGAGACACAGACACTTTGGCTTACAAAAGTTTAAGGAACAAAGTTGATTAAGGAACTGAGATTAGCAGAGTCACATTTTTATCTTCAATTTATGAACGAGGCTATAGGTAATAGCAAGGAAATTTGAAAACGTATTAACAGAGCTCAACTTCACCCTAGGGACATCCAGCTCACCATTCAGGGCAAGACAATAGATGATAGTGCTATAATTGCCTCTACTTTTAGTTCTTTTTTCATTGAATCTGTTCAGGAGCTAGGAAACAACATCAGATTTATGAAACGGAGCAGCAATTTGAATGTTGTTGGACAGGGCTTCTACCTAGTCACAGTCAGTGAAGAAGAAGTTAAGAAAGTTATTTGCTCCTTAAGGAACTCAAAAAGCAGAGATGCTTTCCATCAGAACACAAAAAAAAAATTCAGCTCATTATTGCTCATTTAGTAAACCTCTCTATTGCACACAGTTCCTTTCCTAACGACTTGAAACATGCAATTGTGACTCCCATCTTCAAATCTGGAGACCACCATGTAGTCAGTAATTATAGATCCATTAGCATACTGCCAGTAGTCTCTTAGGTTGCTACGAAAGTGGTCATAAAACAACAAACCGACCAGAGCTGCATCCCTGGCCTAAATCCTGCCCAGTTTGGTAGATCACATCTTGAAAAAGGTGGAGTTGTTGGAGCTGTATAGACTAGACTTGCATAAAGCCTTCGACTAAGTTAATCACAACGTTCTTATGTCTAAACTCGCCAACTTCAACCTTTCGTTTAATACACTTACTTGGATATCGTCATACCTATCCCACAGAATACAGTGTGTGAAAATCAAAGATGTGTTCTCTAGCTATTTGAAGTTCACAATGGGTGTACCTCAAGGATCTGTGTTAGGCCCACTACTTTTCAGTCTCTACATCAATGACCTTCCACTGTACTGTCATGGAGTAGAGGTACAGCTATACGCTGACGACACTGTTCTATACACACTTGCTAAATCAGCTCAGCTAGCAGTTGAGAAACTAGCCAGTGCTCTTAATGGAGTGGTTGAGTGGCTAGACCAATCCTGTTTTACTTTAAATGTAAGCAAAACAAAAGGCATGTTCTCTTCCAAAACCAAGCTGCACACCCCAGATATAAACATCTGCATTAAGGGTGAACAAATTGAGACTGTCAGTGAATTTAAATATCTTGGTGTTTTATTAGACTCAAATCTTAACTTAAAGAAACACATCAAGAAAAAACTAAAACTATTAAATACAACCTGGCAAATTTTAGACAGATTAGATCATCTCTTTCCACAGAGGGTCCATGTTCCATTTAATCCATGTTCTAACACACCGTGACACCGAGTAGGACCCCCCTCGAGAGATAAAGTTTGCGGGCCGCTAGCTTACGTAGTTTTAGCATCCTCAGAAATTACCGCACAACAACAATACATTGCAGTAAATGGGTCCAAATATAAAACCGCCATCATAAAGCCACAAATAATGCTCAGAACAGCACCAAACTTCAGCAACATTAGAAACAGGGTCCCAGCAGATATTTCGAGGCATCAAACATTTGATATCGTTGCCTTATTTGTCGGAAAAGATAAACAAAACTCACCACCCGAGAAGCCTTCCTTGTTGTGGGGAAGCCCTGTGAGTCGATTACCGAGTGCAGTAGAGTCCCGCAGCTCAATGATGATCATTACTGCGGGACTCCACTGCACTCGGTAATCGACTACACAGGAATATCCCTTTAAGGTATCACCACTGTGGGATACTACACAAACATCTACTCACCTTTTGAAAATGTCAGAGTATTTTCAAATCTGTGTATAGTTTACAAAATTTTAAAAGGCCTGGCTCCCACCTGTTTGCGCAAGTTTGTCTTTTACCATGCCACTGGCTCTATAAGGTCCACAAGAATAGCTTCCATTACATAACTGCACAAGTCACTAAACAGTCCTCGTAACTTTTAGTCTCACTTTTCATTTCCCTACTGGGGCTGACAAGGTGTGTGTGTGTGTGTGTGTGTGTGTGTGTGTGTGTGCGCACATTGTCCCTTAAAAATAAAATTTAAATTTAAATTCTATTCTATTCTATTCATAAATAATATATATATATATATATATATATATATATATATATATATATATATATATATATATATATATAAAATAGATAATATTGTGTTTTTCTATGGTTTTCTCACTGTTGTCCGTGCCTGATCACTGGAAATCTAAAAATTCTGCAGTACTGACAATAATTAAGAACGTTGTTCATTGGGTCTATTGTTTGAGGTGCCATTTTGACAGTTTTTACAGGTTAATGAACATGTATTCGCTGCTGTCCAGACGGCATGGTGTTCTCTACAGTCGCAGTCAATACCTGTTTCTTTGATCTAGCTCAGGGGTTCTCAACCTTTTGCAAGCTGGGCCCCCCCAAAGCTGGTTCATTGCCGTTGGGGCCCCCCCTCCTCCTCTCGCCCCTCCCCAGGGCCGGGAGAGTTATCATACCGTAAAATACCAAATAATAGCCAGGGCGTTTATTTGTTTCAATCACTTAATAGACCAGGCGTTTATTTGGGACAGGCTTTTAATTCCTTCCTCACAAAAATCCGGGATGAAAATGTCACAAACTTCGCCAGCTTGTCGGTGAATGCTCTGGCATCCTTCTGCAAGTGAAGTTGTTGAGACGGAGGAAACGATTCAGCCAACCAGCACTCGCTGCAAACTCCTCATCTCTGCTGTCACTCACGGTGGCGTACATTTGCTTCACCATCGTCCTGATCATTTTGCGGGACACTCTCTCGTGGCGTGTCCGTTTGCTGATAACTCATCCCCGCATGTTTATGTCAAGCTCCTCGCTAGCCATCTTCCTCCCTCCACCAGGCGGCCTGGCCCTGTTGCTGTCCTCCTCGGACAGATGCTGATGCTCAATTTGATTTTCTGGCCAATCTCTCACTCTCTTGGGGTCAACAGAGAAATGTCTAGCAGCTGCTTCTCCCGAGTTTTCCTCTGCATATTTTATGACAGAAAGTTTTAATTTCAAGTCGTACTTTTAATTTTTTTGCTGCACCGGAGCCATGGCGATCATCAGTGTGATATTGACTGACAGAAAGCAGCACAATACGTGAAAAAGGCGAAAAAGAGAAAACGTGCAGTGTCAGTGGTCACGTCTTCTTCCTTGATTTAAATTTTTTTTTATTTATTTATTTATTTGGAACCGACGGTTATTTATCAAAATATACACCTGCACCCGGCGTTTAAAGGGGACCCTGCGGTTAATTGAAACCCGGCTGTCATTTGGTAATATACGGTACATTTACACCCCGCTCTGTACGCCAGGGCGGGAACGGCGGCGGCCATGCACATCCGCGATTCATTTGCAGCCTGGACGCGGAGTGGTGTGTGTCTCCTCTCTGCTCCGACTGCAGGCTGGACTGCTGCGCGAAGCTACTGAGAGACTGACCGCCTGTGAGTGCTTTTGGACGTGGGAGCACCCGCTGCTCGTTGAGCACAGTAACTGCAGAGTGATACGTGCTTTCAAGTCAAAGTCTCCAAACACCACAAAAGTCTCCAATAACACCAGTAAAAGTCGCTAGATTTGTTGGTAGTCGCTTTCCCCCCCCAGGAGAGTGTCTGCGCCCCCCCCAGAGTGTGGGCGGGCCCCACTGGTTGAGAACCACTGATCTAGCTGAATAAAAAGTACAGTAGAGCAAACACTGACACATGATGGCAGAGGCATGTGGACAAAAAACATACTAAATGTTGCTGATGCTAAGTGGAACTGAAAAGTGTCTTTGTCTTGTCTATTAATTTGTCATCTGGACGTTGTACTGACTCCAGCTCTGCTCAATCTGTCAAGCTGTCATTGGTCGTCACAGACTAGAGATTCTGACTCCCCCCACCCCCACCCCACAAGGTGACCGTCACATGTCCTCATCAAAACAATACAGTAACCTGAAATCTGGCCAATTCACAGATCGATGACACAAATCAGAGCAAATCCAGAAATATGGGAGTAAAAAGCATTGCTCCAAATTGTTTAAAGCAAAAAGATATTTCTTGTCCAGTTGACAGCATCTCAAAACTCTCCTCGCTTTGTAAGATCATCACTCTTAAGCTCTCTTTGCATACTCTGCGAAATTGCATCCGCATTCAGACTTGCGGGACTCATTTCCAACATTATAGCAATTATGTATTTAAAAGATTACAGTTTGTCCCAATGGACAGTCAGACGGTAATTGTGACAATTATGAATGAGCTCTGGCTTGTGGATGATTCACCCAAGGCTTTTTGAATAAGATAAGAGGTGAGATCTGCTCAAGTGTTGCTTGAGAGGGAATTACACCATTTCCTTGAGTCTGTTGAGACCTGTTGACTCATACTCACATGTTTTTAATTCTGGATCCTAAGGCACTCCATTAAGTGCTATTACGGATATGTAATGTAAAGTCTGCAAAGTATTGACTTCTTGTGTGTTTTTGTCTGGAAAATCAATATCTCATTGTACCTTATATGTGGTAATTGTAGTCAGAGAGGTTGGTTGTTTAATTGAATATATTAGAGTTGCATTCTACAGCAACAGGACTGCATATTGATTCAGGGAAAACTCAATAGAATTGAAGACATCCATTACTGTCAAAAGTAAAACATTTCTCCATTAGTTTCTAGCGAGCAGTTGATGCTGTGCTCTCCAGAGATGAATTTCTTCGACGTTTTCTTCAGCTACAGCTGGAGAGGTGCCTGTTATTTCAGCACTAATTACCTACTTGTAGCTGTTTCCAGGTGGTTATTCACTCCTGACGGGAGCTGCTTAATGACATGTCACTGCTTTTTTTTTTTTTCACACTGACACATCAAGGTTTCAGGTGGCTCATAAAGAACCTCATGATAAATGTCAAACCCCTGTTTAAAAATAGCAAGTTAACTCTTGCAGTCTTGCGTTTTCCTCAGAAAGCATCGAAAAACATGCAAAAGTAGATGATTCAACTTCCTGAAAGTGATATTGGTAACGTCACACTCATTCAGTTATAGCTACAAAGTTCTCAGCTTCTAACTAAAATGTATTGTGAAGACTTAAAGGGAACAACATGATATATTAGTATTTTATTTGTATCTACTTGGCTTTTGTTATAATTATTACATTCTGTACTAAAGACATGATAACTCATTGACTTCCTTCATCACTGTGCTGTCATATTATATGTTACTGCAGGAGATCTCATTTGAAACAAATAACCATAACATGGTTAACACTGAACCTGACTGTAATAACACTGCACATAATTAGGCAATTTTAAATCTTCTCTGTAGCAATACAGTTAAAGGTCCACACTTGAGGGAGAAGGGTAGGTAAGGATGTAGATCATTTTCTTACTTTAATATTCAAGGCGAGAGCAGTAGTAAGAGATAATATATGTGATTACCCTGCCAGCATTACCCGCCCCTGGTGCTCTAAAGTCCCAGTCCACATTGCTAGCTGCACGGATACCTGCGCCAATTAGTTAGCTAGTTAGCAGCTACAGTTGGCAGCACTTATTGGTTACTCTGGTGATATGCTACCCCCTTTTTGTTTGGGGTATGCATTTGACAGATTGCCAATTCTCATATATTGCACCTTTAAAGATCTGAAAAAAAAGAAAGAAAAAAAAACGTACACATTTACATTCGGTGAAATCTACCCCTCTGAAGGGGTCGATTTAGACATTCAAGTCTCATTATCTTTGCTTAAGCAGCATCCATTGGCACCATAACGTAAAGACACTGACTCAGCCTCTAGTCTTCAACAATAAAAAAAAAAAAAAATCTCTGATAACAGAAATAGCCCAGGTTTCTGTCAGCCAGCTGACTTTAATTACCCAGTGACTCTTTATAGTTCCCAATCTCAGACACTATCGGGTTTACGTTTAGTCAGTGCTCTTTCTCCGATTATTTTCAGTCTATGATAGTAAGGTTGACAGATTCCCGAGAGTGAGAATGTCTAATGATTTAAATCTATGATAGAACTGCTATTGAAGGTGTAGATTATCACTTTACTGTTTCAGCCTGCACCTTTGGCTTTAGAGGTGTTAAAAATAGTGTGAAACGAATACCGAATCAATATCTTCAACACCTCTTCTTGTTTCACTATAATCACGTTAAGCCGGCTGTCTGACCAGCATCCACATGTATGACAACACATCCCTGATACAAGATATGTTTAAGTAACTAAGTAAGTACATCTGCATCAAGTGTAAAATACACACAGGCAGAGCCACAGGGACATACTGAGCAGTTTCACATGTCTCTGGGAGTGTGATTCTCACTCCTGTGACTTCATCACAGCTTGGTAAAAGAATATTTTTCTGCTTGTCGTGGAAACAACAGATTGTGTCTGTCTGCAGACTCAGTTGCACACTGTCATCCTGTTACAAAAAGAATCATTTAACATATTCGATCACTGGAAAGGACTGGAGGATCGTTGCCAAAAGCTTTTCAAAAGAGACAATCCTCAAAAAGTCAACAACTGAGTTTTTGGCTTTCAGCTTCATCCAACAATGTGCAGCTCCCTGAGGTGCTTTGCTCTACTGCTATGACCGGACAAACCAAGATACATACAGCAGATTTAAAGCCCTAAATGCAGTGCTGTGCTGATGTATAATATAAAAGCAACAAACATGGAATAATTCACTTTGTTACACAGGGATTTGCAGCAGGTTCATCTATAACAGTGGCAGGCCATAACGCCCAGACGTCATTTTGCCGTAAACTTGAGGATTTATGATCTGCATTGCACTGTGTTGGGGAATGAAAGTAAGGAGGGAGATGATGATCAGTCTTTCAGGCAATGCCAAGCTTATTTGCAGCTATATTCTCATTGCTTGTGTCACCAGAACAGAGAAATTAGAGTTTGTCCTTGCTTATCCTTGTTTGCGGTTTGGCTTTTGAAATTATTTGCATATGTTTCTTTGTGCATGCTCTCTGTGCATACTCTGTACAATTTGAAATATAAGGTTTTTATATTGAATTGACCACCATCTGCCAGGTGATTCTTGTGTTGATTTAGTAACAACATCTGTATTTTGGTGAAAACAGGCTTTACTTGTTGCATCAATGTAAAAGCAATCAATATCTTAACATTTTTTAATTTGCATTCCTATAAGTTTCTTTATAGCTTTGTCAAAGTGCAAAACACTCTCCCTCACGCTTATCACATTTTCATCGGATTAATCATTTTATTGCCTCCTGCCTCCCCCATGCTGCAGATAAATCCACCTTAATTATGACAAATACAGCGTGACGACAAGTCTTCACATTCACAGTGCTCCTGTGGAACTTTCCGTTTTGCTTGGAGCCACATTAATAATTCATGTCTGGCCCCATTCAGACAAGTGGCTAGGTGACTTCAGATGTTGTTTTGTGAAATGAATCAGTGGCGTTCTTCTGGTACACGTGTTGTCAGAATGATGTCCTACAGTCGGCTGTGGAGTAGCCCAGTAAATTAACTTGTTAAGCAAAAATATATTTTTTATAACGACGTCATTACCTCATACCTTGTTACGTAACACAAACACACACAACACGGCCCGACTGATTTAAACAGTACTGTTTTTATTGAGTGAGGCTAAAATAAACTCTACGTCTTCCTCTCCCTGTTGTATCCGCCGAGATGTCAACATTTATTTTGAGATTTGCAAATTTAGAAGCTGCTGTGAGCGAGTCCTTCAACAGCAAGCCACAGAGCTCCTCATGTGGTCAATTACCATGAAAACCTGAGAGGCCGATGTAGCTGTTATGCATTCTTAACAACCAAATTATTCATCTGCACAGAATTTAAACAACTGGCCAGAAAATCTCTGAATATTTATACTTTATATAAACTTAACTAAATAATTTATTTTCAGGGCCCCTGCAGTCTCTTCTCAGTAGGCATTTCAACACCAGGTTTTAACAGCTCCATGTTTCACTTCTCTCCACTTCCCTGCCCTTACAGCTCATATAAATACTGTCTGTCTTTTAGCTGGCACTCCACAAAAACAAAAACGCATTTCCATGGAATTTTGTAGACGGATGAGGTTATGCCAAATAGAAACGAGTGATGTGACTTTGACTTGTACCAGTAGATGATAAGTATGTAACAGTGTAGTTTTTGGCACTAAGGTCAAGACATACTTACCTACAGTATGGACACAATATTAACACTAACTAACTGCTAAATGTAGCTGCTGTTAGCTCAGTTAGCCATCCAGCGAGTAGTCCTAAGCTGGCTCTGACCAGAATGGGAGCTTGGGGCTAATGCTAATAAGAAGTTGCACCAGAATGGCCACAAGAACTGAAGCTGGACAGGTGGGGCAACAGAACCTGGCTCAGCAGCCTCCCAGAACCCAGTGTCATCTGAGCACTGAGCATCAGTGATGTAAACACATAGTCCACCTCTCCTCATCGTGTGTGTTGCGGTTTGTCAGCTCAGAACACGGTCAGCGTGTCAAGTCCAACAGCTTGACCACTTGCTGAGGTGGAGACAGGTCTCTGTTAATATGTGAGCACCATAATCTCTGATTTCCTGTCGCTTGGCCAGCCAGATATTCATTTTGTCTATTCGATTTTCCTTCGAACAGACATTGGCCAGGAGCAGCCTTAAATCCAAGCTATATTAGCATGGCTCTTATCCCGGCTCTCTTCCTCTCCTCCCTGTGGTGCTTTGGCTGGTCAGGATGGATGGTTGAAAGATGCCTGAAAGATGCTGTCCACTGCCCTAATCCAAAAATGCGCTTCCTTTTTCAATCTGTGTAATACATGATTGTTGATTATTTCAAAACAACATTATTCTTCCACCATGCTGTGATGAAAGTAAAACCAACTAAAACAAGATTAATGTCTCTATTGCAGTTCTATTAATCCAAGCTCCTCTGCGAACAAAGAAGAATCAATAACAATTCATGCAACATACCAGTGAACAACCTTTAATAATGCGAAATAGAAACTGTTAAATATACCGCAGCAGTGAACGACCATCCATCTCGCTATTGTTACTGGGGGAACCAAGGAAAATTATCTCAACCCCACGCCTGCTCTGTATATTTCTTACCTCATATCTTGTACACACACTGTATGTGAAAGAGTCTTTTCATGAATCAGTGCGGGGAGGAGGGGGAGTAGAAAATAACAACCACAGTTTCCTCTCTCTCCATTCTTCTGGAGCAGCCTGATAGGCGGCTGAAGATGAATGTGATGTTGGAGCACACTGCAATTACTTTACCAGGATTGGTGCAAAGCCTGCATTTCCTCCTACATCCGCCTCTGTTTGTCTCCCAGTTTCTCCCTCTGGTTTTTTTTTTCCCATTTTCCTCCTTTTTACTCTTTATCTCCAACACACACAGACTCATAAGAGCATTCAGTCGTACAGTGCAGTGGGGCGTGCAGTATAGCCATGTAGGCAATCCAGTGGCTTGTTTACCTTATTGCTCGCCCTTGTTGCCAGTGCTGTTGTTGCGAGCTTGTGTCTCAAAAGTGCACAGCGTTTCAGGTGATGGGTCAGTAATAGTGTAAAACCTGACAGGAATAGAAACTGAGAAATGTGTGTGGTGAACCTGAGAGCACTTCAGCCTTCAAACTTTTTTTTCAAACAGAAGTGAGCCACAGGTTCAGATGATTGGCCCTTTCTCAAAGGGGCCGAGGTTAAAAATACTTGCTGCGAACCACCTGTATCAAATATGTAGTCTGCAAAGTCTGTTTGATTCATTATAGAGAAAGTGCCAAGCAATTTACTGAAAGTTTGTAGTTGTTTCCAAACTGCCTCCACCTCCAATAGGTTCAACATACTTTACAAATGATGACATCAGCTTAACAATTTGAGTGAAATGTCCATGAATTTCAGGATATCTTAGCATTTTCAATGTCCCCCTTCATGCACTTGAGCTGGCATGGACTCTTTACAAAACCTGATGACTACCAGTATGATCTGACAGAGTCGGACAAAGCTTTTTGTGATCTTCAAGTGTCCCCATAAATCCTCAAAGTATCTGCAGGTTTCAGAAACTTGAAATGCCAACATTTGATTCTGGCGTCTGGGCTTCTTTTCCTTTTCTACAGTATTCTGTCATATTAAAGGGGTACTCAGTAGTTTTGGAGAAGATAATATTCACAGTATTAATGAGGCAATCATGATAAAAGTCAGAACTATTTATTTTTTCCATAACTGAATAAACGAGCTGTTCCTCAGAGGAAAATAAGATCCCAGAACACTGTTTGAAGCTAGGAAGGTGGCAGGGTGATGGGTCATGAAAACCAGAGAGTTTGTTTATTTAGTTGGTTTAGACAAAAGAAAAAGTCAGTCATTTTCTTACTCCAGTATAAGAATAGAGGGCACCATACAGAGGACAGAACTCACTTCCAGATTTCCGGCTCCCAAGAAAATGGAGGAGGGTGAATAAAGTGCACTGTATAGTGAACAGGGAGTGATTTGGGACACATCCATTGTATACCCTAACTGCTCTTATTTTACCCGCCCTATCTATAAACGAAGACGCTGCAGCCGCCCTGTGCATGTGGGCTAATGGATAACTCATATGGGCTTTTATGAGTTCACAAGCTGCCCAGTTTGCAGTAATGTGGCGTCTATGAATGGTGGAGTAGTTGCAGAGTGTGTGCCATGAATTACTCTCAGTGACTGCACATTACAACAACAGCACCTACAGTGATTTCCCATCCCTCCGAGCACTGATTCGCTGAAACAGAAGCCTCTCACATTATAACCAGAGTCTCATCAAACAGTAGCAATGCCTAGCCAACTTAGAAAAACAGTGGGCCTCTGTCACAAGCACACGACTCTGGCACGGAAAAAAGTGTGATTAGCAGAATCCAAATGAAAAAACAAACCATTGTGTCTCTAATAAGGAAAACTGTTTGTTTACTTTAAATTGTTTTAAAGCCGTTATCTCGAGATAACAAAGCTCATTTTCTCAGGAAAACAGGTTAATTTATCTCGGTACCACAAGAAAACGAGCTTTGTTATCTCTAGATAACACAATAATTAACTGTCGATCTCAAGATAACAGTATTAAAAAAATAATTGCATCTGTGGCTGCTCTTGACTTCCATACACCAAAGCTTTGATCACCCTCTCATCAGTCAATACCAGTTCTTCAAAAAATTGGGATCAAATCATCGTCACATTTTGAGCTGTAGTCCATCATAGAGGTGGCTGGCTTCAGGTTAATTATTGTTAATTTATGGATGGACGGTAAAATGTAAAAACAAATCAGTGCAAACTGGTAAATGTAATGTTTCTTTGACCAAACCTTCATGTTATTTTTTGTCAGGAATACTCCAAAGGATAAAAATCACAAAATCTACATTTGCCTTAGATAATTAACCAACTTGATTCCTGTGCTGCGAAGATGAAATGCATCTTAATCTCATCGCCCTCAAGGGTCAGGACCAATAGTTAGATATTCTTCATGCAAGTGTGAACATCCATTAACTGTCCCAGTGGAGCGAAATATATTTAGTATTTGTATGTCTGTGCTTTTTGCTTGTCCATCTCTAAACATAAAATACAGTTAGCTTCATCCGACAGAATGTTGCGTATGTTGTTTTTAAAATGTCCTCTTCTTTATATATGGCTATATAGCAAGTTTTGCCCTTGTGTTTTGGAGTCTGAGGAAACGTGGTTCTTTGATGCATGGGCAGGTCTTTGAAGTTACACAGATAGACAGCGACGTAGAGGAACATAACATGATTCATGCATCAAAAAGAATGCTGTTAACACATTTTGTAGCCCGAGAAGAACAGACTAATGGGAGTCAGTCAGAAGCCATTTTTTTTGATGAGATATGGGAGTTAAAATGATCTAAAGTGGATGGACTGCATAATATATTGAATTAATCTGCATGATAAAATAGAACTGAAATGGAAATCCCAGGCCATTTGTGGTTTGCCTCTGTTCCGCAAAAGCACCTGCGAGATCAAAATGTACCTCAAAAGTGAGCCGACAGATTTGAGCCGCGGACGCTTCAGTCAGCCTTTTTTTCTCTCGTAAGAAGTCTTTTTCTGTGACAGTGAATGATGTTGATTGTAATCAGATAATAACTGCAGATCTGTCTCCGTCTCCTCTGTTGGACTGTCTGCTTCTTTCCACTCTCTCTCTTTTATTTCTGTCACTCTCTCATCAATAGAGACATTGTTCAAGCAGTCCAAGAACTGAGTTGTTTCTGCCAGACAACGGCGTTTTTGCATGCTCTGTGCACAAGGCACCAGAAAAAGTCACACTCTGAGAGGGAGGGTCTGAAATACACAAACACACACAGTTTAATCACACACTGGCAGTCAGACTGACAGCCCACATTGTTTGTCTGTAACCTTTAACCCTTTGTTCTCACAAAGGCGGAAAACTTCAGACTTCATAATCTGTGACATAACAAGTCACTGCAGACTGTAATCTTCACTTTTTGTGCCATCTTTTGTCAGTCGCTGATGAAAGTCGTCTTGATTGTGCTGAAGAAGATTGATTGAATTTTGGACCCATCTATTGTTTTTTTGAAATACTCACCCAGGACCTGAAAGGGACATCTTGGAAATGCACAGTGTGAGAAAACATCCACACAACAGGTCCAAGAAATCCTACGAGACCATCACCATCTCTTGAAGTCCACCTGCATGAGAAGGTGGATTATACTTTACATCACAGTGGCGGCAGAAAAGAAAAGATGAAAGCAGACCTGGTCTATATTTTTTTTAAAAACACAGCGCAGACTGGTGACTTTCAAGTAGAAATCTGAGTGAGTGTGCACCCTGCTGGCGTGTTTCTCTGTCTCTCTCTCTGTAGCTACGACAGTATCACATACTACACTACAAAGCAGACTGTACTACAGTACATGCCACTATACTACTGTTTTGTAAGAGACCATCTTGTGAGGAGATCACACCAGCTGTCTAACCCAGCATGTTCTGACCTATGACTGCTCTGTAGTCAGAACTACATTATTACTTCAATACCCAGTAGTCATGGGCAGCGTCATGTCCATCACCAAACTCACCCTATATTCTAATCTCAGCTACACACCTCTAAAGTCTCTTGTAAAGTTCAATATGTTCTGCTTTACTGTATGAATCTTTTAGTTTGTTTTCCATCCACTGTACTGTAAGGGGAGTGAGGGAGACGGTCCATGTCCATGGGAGGTTATGAATCCCAATTTGCTACCAATAGCTGCTCCATGACAGAACTGCACCCCGACTTTGGAACTCTCTCCGAAACCAGGGCGTGACTCTCCCTCACTTACCACATTTAAATCCCGCCTAAAAACCTACCACTTCTCACAAGCCTACAATCTCCCTTACCCATAACCACCTTCATTCCTGCCCTTTCCCCTGACCCACCCCTCTTCACTCTCCTTCCACTCTCCTCACTCATCAGCCCCCCCACCGCTCTTCAATCCATCCCTGCCACCTCTTGACTACTGTTGTACCTGTTCTGTCCATTTGTCTGTACCAGTGTTATTTACTCCACGCCCCGCCATTGCTTTTGTTCCCTGTCGTGCTTTGTGTTTTGTTATCTTTGTTTGCTATTTGTGTACCTATCTCTGTAAGCGGCTTTGGGTCCTTGAAAAGCGCTATATAAATTAAATGAATTATTATTATTATTATTATCATGACTGTGTGTGTGACTGACTGAGCAGAAATGCTGATGTGCCCTTTGTTCAGGAAACTCCCTGAATCCTGGTGAGCAGATCACACGGCAGCTTCTGCCATCAGTGTACAAACGTGCGCGTGCAGGAATGTGACGAGTGATTTTAAGCACTTTAGGCTTCTTTTCCTATTTTATATTTGTACAACATCACCTTTTGGCAGAGCTGCTTGGAGTGTCTCTTTGTCTTCATTGTGGAGGTTTTGCAACAGTACTGACTCACCAAAGTTGGACCTTCCACATGCAGTATTTATATCATAATCAATTAAAAACCCTTTGACTACCAGCACAAGATGACACCATTTAATTATGACGTCTACCAGTTGGCTGCAACAGTGATGATTAAGACGTGTCCTACTAAAGCTGAGGCAAACATTTTGCATTTTATGTTTGTGATTAATATAGATTACTTTGTTTCGACTGTGAGATTAAACTGTCTTGTTGAATCATTATTGCCATAAAGCCATATTGAATCTTCTGATTCGGCGCTCCAAAAAAAACAGCTGTAGTGACGTTTTCATCCAACCTGACCTGTGTGTTATCTGTGGGCGTGGATGATCACCAGCTCCATGTTTAAACATTTCATGAATGACAATGAGCGTATAATAAGAGACAGCAGGTGTATTTCTCGCAGCAGTCGGGCCACTAAGAGGTTAAAAGGAGGGAGGTCATTCTCGGTGCTCGGTCAGACACTGATAGGTCACCGCTCAGTGGTCTGCTCTCCCCGGCTCTCATCCGTGAAGTAACGGGCTTGACGGTCTCCGCCTCCGGGATGCACTGATTTGAGTCCGCCGAACAGAGCGGCCGACTTCAGCGGACTTACCGAACCTGTCAGCATGGATGAGGACCGACTGTGAGGCTCTGCTCTGGGCTCGGAGCGCCGCGAGTGTAGCGGAGGGGGGAAGAAGTTTGTGGAAGTTGTCGAGGTCGAGTCGAAGGTAAACAACAACTTGTCAGACTTTCAGCTGTTTTTACAGGTTTACTGCTTTGCTGGAACTGATACAAGTCGCTTTGTGTTCACATGCCAATCTGAAATGTGAACTAAAACCCGGAAAGGCGAAACTTTTGGTCGGTAACGAAAGTCATGAGATGGATGGAAACTCTGCGCGACGTGCACGTAGATTCACAGTTTACACGTCGTCATCGATGGATCTCGTAGTTTTAACAGTGTGTCTGCGGGTTAACGGTGAAGACATTATGATAATCCTGAATGTAGGCTTTTTCATTTCCTGCGTCGTGGTGAGAAGAGGCTGTCTCAGTCCAGTTCCTGTGTGAGACAGGTGCCGCTGTGTGCGCATCACCAAACTTTATCCACTCTGGCAACAAAACACATCTTCGTAAAAAACATTAATCTAATAAGAAATCTGCCTGATGTCGTAGTCGCTTATGGAGCAGGGGATACTTTTAACTTGGCCTATGTCAATCAAAGAAGCTGTTGTTGCTTCAGTCGCGGGTTCGATTCCCAGCTCGTCCTGTCTGCATGTCAGTCCATTCACCTGGTGGGACCTTCATGACAAGACCACCTTCTGATAGTTGGCATGTCTCCATCCTGTGTAGCCAGACAGAAGGTGATGGCTTCACCGGGCTGTTGGAAACAGCTATTTTCAGTTTCTTTTTATGTTGTTTTATTATGTTTGCATTGTATTCATTAATTCTTATAAGACAAGTGCACTACATTTAAAACTACAGCTACTTGCAGTGTTGGGGGACTAGCAAGCTTCTTTGTACATGTACTTAAACTCGTACTCAAATTACATGTTGCAGAAGCTTGTTGGTAGTTCAGCTACATTTATATTTGGATATCAATTCAAGTGGAGAAATCACATTTTTGCCATTATTTTATGTGGTTGATGGTGGTGTGGTACTGAAAACTACAAACATTTAAGGGCCGTAAAAAGGAATGGAGTTATTTTGTTTTTGTTTTGTATTTCATCATTGCTTTTCAGAGCTGACATTTCTTACGTATGAGTATTTTATTGTTCTGGTTGATGTGTGACCAGTGAACACGTGGGCACTTTTTTCAGTAAAGTCAATTGAGTGGCATGTTTTGCAGGCATGGGATGTTTTTGTTTTGTATTTGTTTCTTATGTCAATTGGATCCATTTTTAGTTGTCTAGTAGTTTTAAATACTTTTTCATAGCTCTAGTTAACCAAGCCTGACTTCTCCCTCATGCAGCAACGCTGGCGTTCAAACCTCTTCTCTTGCAAAGTAATTAAGTTTGCACGGGTATGCTTTCAAAGCAGCCTCCCCAACAGTGGCTACTCGCTTATCTTGTTTTCTCATATTTCACTTTAGAACTTTCACTTTCAAAAACCACAGTATTGATGATGTTAAAAAGATCAAATCAGCGATGCAAGCTCTCCCCGTGTGGATGTAGGTCATGACTTGATGCATGCAGCCACCAACAGTGATCCTACTCGTTAATGATCACTTGGCTGTACTGTGTTCTTTAGAAAGTTGTCACAAAACATTGTTGGTGTAAGTTCTGTGAGTGCCAATATAAGGCTTTGTGGAAGCCTTCCAGTAAGCATTTGTTTTACAGTTTGTCCTAGACTGTCTCGTTTGTTCCTGACTTTGGCCATATCTCCTGTGTACACCACCACTTTGTTTGCTGTTACCTGTACAGGTGTGCTGGTGTGAATGTTAGGTCAAAGCACACCAGCAGGTTCTAGTTCTTTGAAGGTGATGCAGACCAAAAAGGAGGCAAGTCACCATGTGTGCATCTGTAGCTAAGTAATTAAAAATATAGGCTTGAGGGAAATAACCCCAAATCCACTCTGGTTCCGTAGCTATTGCAACCATTGTGAAATCATATTGATTTCTGAAGTCACAGATGTTTTTAATGAAGACTATGTGGTGAGTGGGTGGTTTTTATAATGTCCTTGCTGTCGTGCTGTTTGAGAAGATGTGTCTATGCTGTTGTACACATGCAGCGCAGCATGTGTGGAGAAAAAACTCGACAGGAGAGCTCAAGCTGAATTTTTAGTTTATCCCCATGTGTCACAGCATGATCTTGTTCAGCGTCTGTGTATGTATGTTTTTGTCCTTGCAGGTGCCTTTTGATTTACTTTGTGAGACACGATAGCCAGAAATCATCATCTTTTCAATTTTGCTGTCATACAGTATGAACATGTGACATTCATTTGATAAAGAGGTTGTGTGCTTTCGTTCGGCTCGTAGCCCGGGGATTTGTTTATCGTAGCTTAGCAAAAAATGGAAACATTTTAACAACTGACCTATTTATAGCACACATAATCCTTTACTCGTAGCACTTGCAGAATATAAACTGTTTAACCATCGTGTTTTGGGAAAGAGATATTTTCTGACCAACGCAGTGGAGCGGCCACCTCATACATCTCTACCATGAAGTAGATCAAAGAACGCATGAATGTTTCTCTGTTGTGGAGATTTGTTCCTGAGGGAAGGCCTGTAGCTGGCTGGCAGGGAGACAACATGCTCCCAGCGAGAGCGGTCAGTACTTTGTTTGTGGCTGTCGCTGTAGCCAGCTCTCTCTCCCTCTGAATAAGACCACTTTGAATGCATCTCACAGTCTCAGTTTCCGACAGCTCCTCTTCTTCTCTCAGCTGTTTGTGGCTGTCAGGCCTGGGAAAATGCCTCTTAACCCCACAGGAAATGACAGTTGGTGAACAGACGGAGCTGTTGCTCGCAGTTGTCTCTACCTCAGTTGTGCTGCAAATAAAGTGCTTTTCTAGGTACGTTCAAGGATGAGATTCTGAGGGTGATCTGGGGTGTTTGTCTTTGGTTTGGTTGTTTTTTTTTCTACAAACATCAAAATCACTTTATTTGCACTTGCTGATGTTTGTATTGATTGTTGTCCTGTCTTTTACTTTGATAACCCTTATTATAAACTTCTCTCAGAGTACATTTAAAACACGATAACTGCAGCTACTTTCATTGTTATTATTTGCATTGTTTCTAATGAAAATGTATTTTACAGTTGACTGTTTATACTATATACAGCCATCAGTTGGAAAACCTGACCATGAGAAGCAGATTCATTAATTCACTTACAAACAAACGGAAAAAATAATGACAAAATTGTGTCAGTGAGCAGTGCACTCCTGGATTGTGTGGTAATTAGTGAGTTCTGTGAAGTTTGAGCTATGAAGACGAGTTGTGGGCATGGACTGGCACAGTTTCACATCCTCAGATGGGAGAAGAATATAATGTCTGCAGGAGCTCCATAAGTGGCACCACCTGCTGATATTTGTGTCATTTTCCGTTCCAGTGACAAGATTGGCTGGCATTTCGCTTTAAATTCAGAAAAGGATGAAAAGATCTAATTAAGAGTATCTTCAAAACCAAAAAGAGGAACCTGCCAGTTATTTTAGATTTGATGTTTTCAGAACCTCCAAACGTCATTACAAGTTTGAAGCCACTCACACGGGATCTGTACAGAGTTGGTGCAGCCAGATGGAGAACGACAACCACATAAACGCATCAATCATACTAGTGGCACCGAATGTAAGAGGCAGCATAGCATGACAGAGCCAAATATAATGACTTGTCACCACTTCATTTCTACCATCACTTAATTGCTCCTAATTACTGTTGTAAAACTGAAACCTAATAGAGCCAATCGGAACTAATTCAGACAAATCTTGCTGTCATGTAGGTTAAAGCGCTGTAGAGAACAGTAAACTGGCTCTGTGTTTGGTGCCTTGCATGCAGAATCCAGCACTTTGAAACTGAAACCTGTTTGATTCCTCTTTATATCAGTGATTAACTTCTTTTTTTTTGTATAACTGCATTTATTATAGCTCTTTTGTGCTGATACTGAGCAGACTCTGCATTTACCTCCTGTTGCCCATGCTATTTCCCTGTTAGTATTTAGGACTAGCCTAAAATATTACAATCCTACTAGGGCTGCACATTATTGTAAAAAACTGACAAAGCAATATTTCGGTTTTCGGGGATTTAAAAGAAAAACAGGGTTTATGAGCAGATAACTTGAATAGCTATTGAATGGCTATTCACATGATGACACAGGAGACTGAATGACAATATAGTCAATATTTACCAAGTGCTGCAATCATACTGCTCAGCATTGATGTGGCGCAAACACAAAAAACACACCTACAATGTTAAAGAGCCGAGTAAATTTGCGATGCACTTCCTGCAATGTTACTGTTGCACACACACACATTAAAGTGTGGCTGCAGAAAATATTTTATTGTATCGCCCAAACTCCCACACCTCTTTAGTTAAGTCCTTTAGTTTAATAATAGCCCATTTTATGGGTCCAGCTAGCTGTCTCTTCGTCATAACTGACAGAGAAAACAACATTTGCTTGACAAATGACTACTATTGTGCTATTTACTATTTTCTTAAATGCATCCTTCCTAATGCAGGCACTAAATTAAAATGTATCAATTGTGGAACCAACCAATAACCAGTCAGCTGATTTGTCTCGTTCCCTTTCATCATAGCTGTGACTCCAGTTGAGTTAATGTGGGTCTCTGCCACAGCCTCGCAAACTGTATGCAATACCACATTCAGTGTTATAAAGAGCTGTGCCTGTTTCCATAGTGTATCAAGGCTATTTTTAGAAGGCAGGGTGTCTAAATAAGAGATGAAAGCTTGGGTTTTTGATCAGTTCAGCAAGTCTCTATGGATGTCGACCAAAGAGAAGGAGGAGGCAGCCCCTTTTCATGCTGAGAACTACACGACATAGGATTGCCCAGCAGCTCTGATTAATGAGGATGCACTTTTGGCATTTCATAATATGTCTTGCTGTTTAAGTAGCTATGTCGTTTTTGTTTGTATATGAAACCAAATGAAAACCCTTTAAGTGTGCCCTGTAGCTTTGTTGTGTTAAAGTTGTTTAAATGTAAGTAGTAAATGACTAATATGACTGTATTTATGCTTGCATTGAAGACATTTCACAGTTAAAGCCTGGTGAAAAGTGCAGCAGCATATTTGGGCTCCATTAAGAAAGAGAGTAGTCTGTTTTGAATGCAGTCATTTGCGGCACAATGTGTTCTTTCACTCTTTACAGCGAGTTGGTGTGCAATCAGATCTCAATGTGACCGGAGCTCCAGTAAGATATACAGTAGATTAGCACAGGAAAGGGAAGAGGTAAGATGGGGTGAAGCCCGTTACGTGAGCAGGGTGTAAAATCTAATCATAGCCTCACGGTGCATGTAATATTCTCCCGTCACCCTACTGGCTCTACACACTGCAACCCCGTTTCGTTGCGTGATGCACTCCTTCATGAATGAGTTATTGCTCAGGGATTAATTTTTTGTTTGGGGAGCACATTGTTTTTGATGGACGACACATTGCGGCACATCAATAGCATCATGCCCGATGAGAGATGCTATTCAGTCAGACGCAGAGTATAAATATTTTACGTGAAAAAACTATTTTAACCTAATTCCTCTCTTCTGTCTTTTGTTCATTCTTTTTTAAAACAGTACAGCTTTTAATAGATGAAGGGGTCTCACATTAAATTTCACTCTTACAGTTCTTTTTTGCATGTGTTGTTTATTTTCTCCAAGTATCATAATCACCATAAAACACATAATAATGTGTAATTGACAGAACTAGTGCAGAGCCCCTTTCAAAACAGGCTGTTCGACAAAGATTAACTGGTAATAGAGGATTTAAAGATCCAGTGTAAAGCCTCTCAAACTGGGGCCGCCTCGATGATATCAAGCGTGTTTGATATTTATGATTTAAAATCTGGATGATTACATCAGAAGTTTCCGAGCTGGACCTCAACAACCAATGAAAGCAGCATCCTTGAGCAGCTGACGGTGCCAGCAATGGTAAACATTGTAGCCCTTAATGCTGAAGTGCTGGGGAAAAAGTACTAAAACAGTAGTTTTTTTTCTTTAACCATCCTCACTATACATGCAAACATCTCTGTTTTAAAAAAGAAGAATTGTAATAAAAATATTTGTGTTTTCTTTTCTTTCACTAGTTTCCAAAACGAATTCAGCACTAGCCAGGTCAAGATCTTTAGACACAGGGTAGTGGTGTCCATACCGCTTTTGTCCACAGGGTCCGCCAGAACTCTGAAAGAATAAAAGTGTCTTGTCGCAGCTTTAATGTGACTGTTAAACACAGATTTAAAAACTGCTAGGGTTGGTTTAAAGAGTTTTACTCTTGAGTGCACAGAGAGGACATACTTCCATACCCCTTGGCACTTCCTGTCTTTTGCTCGGAGTTGCATTGGTCGTAGATGTCCTAACTGCTACAGAGAAACCAACGCTAAGTCTTTGATGCAGCCTTCCAGCAGCTCTCTGTCCATTACCTTCTTCAAATCTCTGCATGTGGTTTCAAAATATTTTTTCTTACCAGGGAGTAGATAGAATATGTTACAACATATGTACTCTAATTGCATCCACTATAACAGCTGTGATCAATCACATTGTAATCATTGCGCTCCAGTTTCATGGAACCCCTATATCGGATACATTTTTACTGCATTCAGACCTTTATTATCTATACAGGTTTCTACAGGATTAGTAAGGATTGTTCCAGCAGCCTGTTCATTGTTCTAGTTCATTTCATACTTTATCCATCATGTCAGATATTTCCCCGTCCTAAGATACTCAATGTCTTGTGTCCCTGTAAAGAATTAATCAGAGCACTTTATGCAGCGTGTATTTTCATGAGTGTTAGTTTAATCAACATTAGCATGCCTATTTAATCTGCCCACGGTCTTTGACATTGTGCTGATAGGGACACAGTGCTAAGAATAGAGAAGCAGGGAACAATAGAGCTGAACTCTGATGGTCAGTAATGACGCGTGAAAGGCAAGCAATCCCATGGTTGTTCTGTGCTGTTTAGCCATCACGGTGATGGAAAACTGTGCTCTCTGTCTCAGCTGTAACAGCAAAGCCTCTCTGTGGTAGGTCCATCTGTTGACTCCACTAACGTATGCATGGCAAAGTGCACGAGGCGCTGAGACACAAGATGGCTAGACCATTAGGGTTCGTCCCGCTGTGCACTTTATTTTTTTATATTTGTGACAGTGTACTCACACTGCACAGGTGTATCAACATGCTCTCCAGCTAGAGAGCAGTGTTTCACAGATTCATGCTGTTTCTATTTTCTAACACTCTTTCTGTAAAAGTATCAACACATGAAATCATGGCATAGCATGGGCATGGGCATGGGCCTTGAAACCACAGTCTTTAACTACCTTCTCATCCATGTCCACTTGCTCAACCATGACATCAGCTGTTCACCTGAGTTGAGCCCAGCGATGCCAGATTACGACCCGAGGCTGCTAGAACGTGTGAAACTGTAACTAGAAATGGTGTCTCGCCATGATTAATGCATGATGTTCCCCCACTTCCACACTCAGCCTCTAGGTCTCTGTCTGTGAGAGTGTGTGTGTGTGTGTGTGTGTGTGTGTGGGCGCATGCATTTGCTGAGATCTACCTTGCACTTGTTTATACAAACATAAACAATGCTGTGATGGAACATGCATAAATGATGTTGATATCTTCAGTAATGCAGTTGAGAACACCTACCATAATAAATATTAAACAATGAGATCATGATTATTCAATAATGCAAGTGGAATAATTAAATAGTTCAATATTATCTAGATGTATCTATTCTAATTGAATCATGTTTAATGCCAAGGACGGAGAAAGAGAAAATAGATTGTTTTGTTAGAAAGTACATGATTTAAATAGAAATGTTGGGGTCTGATAACTCTTTCATTTTGTGTGTGTAGTTAATTGTTGGCTTGTTACAACTCCGTGTCTAATCGTTGTTCAAATCTTTATGAGCCTTCTTTGTTCAGTAACAGAATGCAGTGTACAAAACGTTAGATCATTTAGGTCATGTAATTATTGCGGAATATCAGTCAATGAATAATAAGCAGCTCAGGTCCAACGTCTATTCTCAAAGTTTTATGTTACAAGCTCTCTAATTTCTGTCATCTAAAAACACTAAATGATGTTTTTATCCTGCAATGACATGCAAGGATTTTAAGTAATAGGAAGCATTTCATTCACAGAGAACAGGAATTTGCACACTGATGCACACTTTTAGCAGTGACCTATAAACAATCCAATAACTTTAAGTCAAATATTTGTGAATGAATCCGTGCTGAGAAAATACAAAGGGATTTGACAGGCTAACACTATTACACTGATGGCAACGTTTGAATTTACAGTTTTATCAATAGTAATTGGTGGGAAAAGGATAATCTGCCTTGTATTGCTAGTCTAACTCTATTTCAGAGTATTTCAGCACATGATTTTCACTGTGTCCTGGATAAATATAGGCAAATCTCCAAGTTTCCTGTGGGTTAAAGTTATTAAAAAATATCTGCATGCAAGTTCTAGAAGTAGCCAAGCGGCCTCAGTCATGTGCATAGTGCTCCGTGTCCCTGCTGATATTCTGATGGCTACAGTCAGTGTTCTGTGTTGTGGCTTGTTGACCCCAATGCAGCCTTTGATTCAACTGATCAGGCCACACTGATGAACAGAGGGATACAGTGGGTCAGTGTGGTTTTAACGGTCTTGCTCTTTAAATAGACACCCTCAGTTTTGTTCATTTCAAAACCTTCACTTGCATGACTAAACGCTGGATTATTAATCTTGATCTGCATTAATTTTCCCGCTGAAACGCACAGTATTTGTTAACAATACTGTACATTAAATGTAATTGGTACACTAAGGATAGTTTGAAGGGATAGGCGCATTATCATCCTGGCAGATTATCAGAGGCAGATATTCAGCATTTGGTATTGCTGTTTTTGTGTCCAATGAAATAAACTGAGTAAAGAATGCACTTCTCTGGCCCTGATGTCTCTGCTCATCACTAGATAGTCTCACTCACTGTCCCGCCCACATCGCTATCTGATTGTTAGTTGTATTCCATCAATGGCTCATCTCGACATTGACACTAACAGGATCTGTCTGTTGATGGTTAAATGTTGAATTTTATTTGAGACAAATATGAGTGGCTCAGATGACATTACTTGCTAACAGCCCCCACAGTTGTTTAGCTTTTTTAAGAAATCAATACATAGTTGGACAGTGGACTCGGTGCGGAGAAGTAGAGTCCCAGCACAGTAGCAGGAGTCACATTTAATTTGAAACAGAGTAAGGACAGTTGACTGAGAAGATGGCGGAGGATTTGCTATGAAAGTGAAAGGCAAAAGCGCGTATTTGGCGATATGTTGGATTTAAACCCAATGCAAACAGGAAAACCTGATAACGTTAATGAAGAGTTTGTTACCTCACTGAGAAGTTGTGTGCAGCTTGTTGCCTGCAGCTCTGCATCTTAGATCTCCTTCTTGTACCATTACATCCACAGACCGAATAAAACCACTCCCAGACGTATTTAAAATGAATCCACTGTCAACAAATGCCCGAATTGACCATTATTTTGCTCTGTAGATGCAGCTTTGATGAATAATGATGGCTCTATACTCACAGAACAATGTATTTCCTGTCACTAGCTCACTTCAATAGTAAAATTCAACTCATGTTTCTCCAGTGAGATCCTTTTAATGTGAAGCTGAAGCCGCATGAAATGTTCTTGCCTTTTCTCATATGAAGACTCTGTACCAGTGTTTTCACAAGCTTTTTAATTGGTGGGAAAATGACATCACTGCGGCAAACCCTAGCTCACAATTTATCCCTCCTGAACACAGATAGTGCTGAAAGTTAGCTTGGTCTTATTATATCGCAGCAGTTCTTGAAATCTATTTTTAAAGTCCAAGTTTCAGGATGCGAAGATATGAGTTTTATAATCACTTAAGCTGCTTGGCTGCTCCTTCGTAAAGCCCCCTGTGGAGTGCTTTTTGTCTTGGCCTTACATTTTCTTCCCGGTTGCTGTTGTCAGAGCCGTCTTCTATTAAGTCTCCTTGATGATCCTGGATAAGATCAGGCCTTTTCTCACTTTGTCCCATTTAAGAAAAGGCTTTTCATGCCTTCACTTCCTCCAGGCTAGATTAATGCATGGTGGTGATCCTCTGTGAGTGAGAGCGGCAACAAAGCTTGTATTTACATTAGAGAGCACATTCATTCAGATTTCAAATCCATGACACTACTTTCCCTCTCCACATTTCTGATCTTCTAAATAAATGCCAGCTTCGACAGCAAAGATGTTGCTTCCTCAAGCTCTTTGATCCAGAAACATCCTCTAAACCTTCAGGCCAGAACTCAAACTCCACTATACTTTAGATTAATTCAATTGCGAAATAGATTCACTTATTCTCAGTAGTAGTGAACATTGCACGCTCTCTCTTCCCTCTCAGTCTGCACATAACAGCTCCCCCTGCTTTTTTTTCTTCTCACCTCATAGACGCCCAGCTGAGGAAGCCATATGTGCACAGCAATTATTCTAGTGATGCTAATGTCGCAGGCTGAGAAGAACGCAGATGGTTGTGCTTAGTATTGACTTTTTGTCTGCGTTATTTTTGATCTGGGTTTCCCACAAGGCTCCCACTCAACCCTGACAGCTTGCTTTGTGATGGTTTCTCCTGTACTCCCATCATATTTTTATCTCGCTGCTCTATTTGCTTTGACAGTTGCACCTGCAAAACTGGCAGTGTTGGCCAGCATTCAGCAAAACTCAAGGGTGTATCATTAAACAGGATGTCAGCAAATCGACTCCTAAGTCAAGGTCAGACATCTGGTGAGAGGGTTCTTTGTAAGTCCTACTCACTTCGGTATTAACCCATGAAGCAATTAGCCACCACATTGAATAACTATTGTGTACCGAGGAATGAATAGAGGTTATCTCTGATTTTGCTTGTGGACATTGATAAAACATTTAAGGGTCTGTGATACATTTGATGTAATTTTGAGGAAAGACAGGTTTAAGGGATTGATTAACCTGGGCTGGTGAATGGTGGTGATTAGGCACTGTATGTTTAGTAGATCTGAATTTGATCATGCAAATGTGTTTGTTTGTGCAGCTCTTCAGAGGCTCTGCCTGTTTCCTGCGATTGGTTATCGTGGTATCTGCCTCTGTGTGTGTGTGTGTGTGTGTGTGTGTGTGTGTGTGTGTGTGTCTGTACACGCCTACTCTTCTGATTATCTGCCTTGAGTGGTTGTTTGGCTGCTTTACTTGGTCATCATCACCCTCAGCCTTGCCTGTTCCTTGCAATCCTATCACCTCCCTCTAACCTGTAGGCATTAACTGCATGGAGACAGCGACACCCTGACCAGTGCAAGACGGACTTCGGGGCACAGCGTGGGCCGACAGCATCTTCCTCTGCTGCAGCAACTTCAAAATGGCCGCAAAGTGACGACAAACGACCTCCAAGCCTTTTCACAACATCAGCATCAATATTCAAGGGCTGACAGTTGGTGCCTTCCTCTTTAGCATTAGCAACAGCAGCTAAGGTAACAGCTTTGGCAGCTTAGACAGTAGCATAGCCAATGTGTAAGTGCGGGTGTGTGTAATTTGGCCTGCCTGTCCCTGGGGAGGACCAGCAAAGGAGTTGTGTTACACTCCCCGTCAGGCCTTATACATGTTTCATCTGCTGCTCTCAGAACAGAAGCCCCCTTTGTTATCTAATCCAGCCCTCTCCTTCCCGGCCTGAGAGACTGAGTTTACTGCCACAAGACTGCTCTTCACAGTCTGTCAGCCAGCCACTGAACTGATACATATCAACCAGCAGCTGAGGAGCAGCACAAGGACTTGATCAGCCCCAAGATACCTGCTATCAGGACCTCTGAGCTCGTCTTTCAGTCCATTGGCTGGCACATGGAGACGACTCTTAAGTAAACAAGAAGAACTGAGCGGGCTGTTTAAGGTCCACCAAAGATTGTCAAGAACTCTATATTGTGCCTCATCAGTTTAACACTGAACCTCAACTTTATCTAACAGCTCTTCAAGCTGCAGAACTGGAGAATTGTCAATTCTTGTAACCAAGGATCTCACACTTTAAGGGTGGCATTTTAATTTTAGAAAAGGTTGTCAGGACCATGAGCGACATTCTTAGACCCCCTTCACTCCAGGTAAGCATTCCAACCGATGCCCCAGCGTACTCAGACGGAGGAAGCAACCACGTGTCAGATGGCTCCATGCAATCCAGCTCCTCAACCCCGACGCTCCGACGCAAGCGCTTCAAGATGCGGCGCATGAGGAACGTGCCCAGCGAGAGGGAGATGGAAAAGGGGCGGCTGACTGTGGGCCACCTGACGGCCCGATCACGCTCCAGCTCCAAGGAGTACCTCCAGCTGCCTTCCATTGAGATCACGCCATCCAGCGACGAAGACGCCGCCTCTTCCTGGTCGAGATGCTCCACGCCCAGCGCCTCTCCGCGCCGCAAGCGTTTCCTGTTGAGGAAGTGGCTGAAGGTCAGAGAGAAGAAGGAGCAAGCCAGTGACAGCAGGTTGGTATGGGCCCTCCCGAATCACCTCTCCCCATTCCCCTCTTCTCCCCACATCTTCCCTAATACCTTCATGCTGCTTCAAGGCTCCTGCTACCTGCACTAATGTGTTGTATCACTAACTGAACAAGGGTTAGTAGATAGCTTGATACCTGTTCAACGTTGGCCACTGAGAAGCAAAATGTCTTCCCTTCATATATATGAATGCTTTAATATCTAAGTTCTCTTCAGTCTTACTACTTTGTAAAACTGTTTTTGGTTCCAAGAAATCATTCAACAGTGATCTAATTAGGGGAAGAGTGATTTTGTCTGAGTAATTCATCTAGATGTGATGCATTCCCCTGTATTTTATTCCAGTCTTGTGTTGTAGCATGTGTCAGACTACCAACACTCACTTGAACATAGTCCTGAAAAACAACATCTGTGTTGAAAACTCCAAATGGCACATGGCACTAGTGTTGAGAAAGCTGCACGTTGATCTGAAATGAAAAGACTGTCTAATCAGTTTTTTTAAATAAAAGCTGATCCATCCTGATGCTTTGATTGAACTAGTGGTTTATACAGATCAAAGAAAGCAATATCAGCTCATATAAACATTGTGAAGGTTAGAAGGTAAAACCTAGGTTATGAGAAATGTGTAGTTCATACGCATGAGCTGTAAAAATATTAATTAATGACAAAGATTGTTGAATGGACAGAGCGTAGACCTCTGCCCAAGATTCAACAAAGTGAACTTGTTGCTTCCTCTTGGGTTCATTCATGTGCACTCAATGTTGTGTATAAAACTAATAGCTCAGGAGATACTCTATGGACATTTAAAACTTAAAGGTCAGCCTTCTAGCAGTACTCGGGGAAAGGTTGAGGGGTTTACAAAATCAATACTTTTCATCCTTTTGGATGCATTGTTGTGAGATACACTGGAATCAAAGGGACAGTATGTGTTGTGGCACTATAGGAAAGGTGATAGGGGTCAATACAGTTCAAATCAGCCCCTTTAAAGTATTCTAACAATTTCAGTAATGTGACTTTCCGCAGATTCAAGGTTAATAAAAATGCAGGACAAAAGGTATTTGGAATAGTTATGCAAAATGTTCAGTTGTCAGTCTGAATTAAGGTTAGGTGGAATGTGACAGGGACAAAAGTATTGTAACTGGATGTACTGTACTAAAGATTTCAATGAAGCCCTACAAAGCTGATGAAAATTTACAAAATCTTACAGACTTGAACAACAGCATTTATGGTTCTATGAGTAACTTATGTGGAGGGACCAATGTATTATAAAGATAACTTAATGAGTATGCCAAGTTAATGTTTTATATAGGGGTAAAAAGGATCACAAAACTTAAAATATATGAAATATTCAGCACTCAATTGTTACATTAAAGTGGACAAACGACCCCCACCTCTTGGCAGAAGATGTCATATCCTGACATTACCTTACTGAATATCCAGACTTTTTATTTAGCAATTTTGGCAGTGTGTTCAATGTGACTAAACAAATGATATTGCTTTAATGAAGCAGAGCAGTCGTCTAGATTTTATAAGCTGTTGGTGCTTACACTGCCTTTTACAAGCAGAGAGTTTTTGACATACTTCCTATATGTATTTATGCTGTTTACAAAGTTCATAAGTAGAAGGTAGGTCGGCTCAGTTTATGTGAATTATTAATGCTAAAATACCCTCAATCACTGACTGCATAACCAAACAAAAAAGACAAAAATCAGGAAGTTTTGAAATAAATCCAAGGTTCACATGTGTGTTAAACTATGTGTAGGATCCATACATATCATGGATGAACTACATTCAATTTTACCACTCGTATTAGATGAAGCTTTTCAAAAGGTTTTTATAGTTTACTTTATGAGAATGTGTGTGTCTGTGTTGCAGCACTAAGTGAAGTCTAGATTGTAATTTTACTTGAGAGTCTGGAGCACTCTCTGGTGCCATGCGATAATCTGCTGAGCTTAGAGCCTTCACTGAGTTGCTGTTGTAAAAATATTGAGCCAACTTGAGCAATTTTTTTCCATTTGCAGAATTCATGCAGTGTATCAGTTTCACTTTGATCTTCTGCTTGATTAATTGTATTCTAACTAGTCACGGGAAAATTGGTCTGATGTGCCCCTCTTTAGTCATTTTTAGCCATTTTTGGACGAGTGCAGTTCTAAGAGATGACAAATTGAATATCTGGTAGTTATTTCTCCTCTGTCTTTGCTGCATCCTATGAGTTTTCGCTGATAACAGATGGCTGCCAGGAACAGGTTCATTACACACTCCATCAATGTGTTATCTTTGTCTGAGTGGAAGACACCATCTCTCCAGAGGCACGAGTGCATAACCCCGACAGCATCCCTGAGTGTGAAATACTGTCATTATCCAGCACATCATAAGTAAAGCCCGATTTCCCCTCAGGGCGTAATGTGGACTGTTCTAACAAGGGCTCCTCGGCTTAATACCACACTGTGGCGTTAAGATGACATGGCTCCTCCTCAAGCTGCTGCTTGTAACTAGCTGCGTGTGGTATATGAAACACCTACAGGCTTAAAGCAGCATAAGAGTGACATAAATAATCCAGATCTGTATGTTTATCTTCAGTTAAGTCGTACATGGTGTATAATGTTACATGACAAATTCTGCTTGTTATGCGTCCTTGCACATAGATGTGTTCTGATTAATGTCAGCACTTTTGCTCACATCCGTTTATTATAACTGCCTTGGGTGCCTTTAATTTCTTATTAATTTATGTAGTGTCTCAATAGTGCCATGAATGCACAATGCCTCTGGTCTTATAGCCATATAGAGGAAGGAGCATGGTCATTTGTGAGCATGTAGTACATAAGATTCAGCTCATGTTGCTCTAATATTAGCTACACCTGCAGCAATGCAAGGCAAGGCACATTTATTAATATACAGACTTTCAACAACAATTCAAGGTGCTTGTCACAATAATAAATGCTATAAGAAGCTAAAATGGTATGCAGCAGAACAAACAGGGGTATAAGAATCTTAGTGCAGCTACTGTCTACATCAACACACCCAGTTTAATTTCATAAAGGCTGAATCATCAGAAAACTTTTACTGAACTTAATAGGGTTAGAGACAAGGCTGCTGATTGTCTTACTGGTGCCCAGGACAAGACATTCTCCAAAGATCTGAGGACTTGGATGATGTGTTCCACTTTCTTGGACTCTGGGCCGGGTTTCACTCAGAACTAACTTCTTAACAAACTCAAAGGTATTTATAGCGAGCAAGGTGAAAAGCTAACCGTCATAGGTCATGGGTGGGAAAAAATATCGATTCTTGTAATACAATTATCGATACACTGGCGCCAAATAACTTTTTTTTTTTTTTTTTATCAGAACATGCAGGTGATCTAAAAAGATTCTTCTGACAGCTTGACTTCCCAGACAAGTTATTCCATAGCTCTTTGTGGTGTAAACTTGTGTTAATTTACGCTGATTGAAAAGATTGTAGCGAGCCGTGGTTGTATTCATCCTTTAAACATTGTATCTCCAGGACTGTTCTGCTTTGTGGCAGCTCTGCATTTTGCCAGTTTAAATTATTAGTAGTAGTATTTCACACTGGAATGATAGCACACGTGGGTATGGACAGGTTGCAGTCAGTGTGTGACAAAGAGGCACTAAGCCAAGACTGTGTGCACTTTATATACATTGTTTCGTCATGATTCCTGCACTTTACCTTTTTAAGGGTATTTTGTATTCTTCAGTTAGACAGATATTGTGATATAATGACAGGTGATTGTTTTGCAATGTATTAATCATCACAGAATGTATCCTTATGCTTTTGTTATTGTGGGCAACATGTTGTGAATCATATGATATAGTGAGTTACTCTGTGATTTCCACCCCTAGTCACAGAGAAGGGCGACATGGTGGCAAATGTTTAAAATATTGGAGTAATGGTACACATGGTTGAACAGTTTCTCCTGGAAAGCATTTATAATGTTAGACTTGGTTGACATGTGAGCAGTGATAGAAGTAGCTCTGTAACAAATAAAGTAAGCTGGATAAAGTTCACACTGTGCATACTTTCCCACCTGGTGACCAATCCCAATGAGAAGCGGGTGTGGGTTTCAGATTGTCTGTTTCGCAAAGTTCCCAGAAATTGACGGCTGCAGCCACCCCAACCATTCTGACGTCAAATAAGCGTGGTGTGAGGGGGTTTCATATCCTTTTAGACCAGTCAACAAGTACTGATGAAGCAGACTGGCTCAAGTGAGGACTGAATACACTGCAGCTGTCTGGCTGACTTTTTAGACTTTATAAAGATTACCATTACAATAGGTAAAACGATCTCTAACTCCCTGACTGCACAAAGAGTTCTGGTTTGGTTTGTGAGGTGAGCTATCTTTTAATTTCCCTTCTTTGGCACCAATGACTAATTGCTGAGATATATTGTTTTGTGACTACATGGTTTTGCAAAGGTATGTTCAAATAAAACGTATTTTATTGACCATTACCTGCAGATGTGTTCTTATGTGCACATGTCAAACAGCCGTACAAAGTGGAACAGGCAAAATCAAAGTGACACTGCATCAGTGTTGAACCCACTAGTGTCTCATACAGTATAAATGCCTTGTTCTACAAGACCAAGTTTATTTTAAACTTTAAGGAGAAGAACTTTTAAAAATTTTTTTTCAGATTTTCATTTTATTTTTTATGACTCATGTCATGAATTTTAAATCTGAATAGACAATTGACTCAAGTACTAGTTCTTAAAAGGTTTATTTAGGTTGTTGATTCATGTATGCAGTTTGTTCCACTGCTGTCTGTGGGGATTGTGCCTGGACTATATACCATATATAGTAAACCATTTTATTTGAACTAGAAGCAAGACACACTTATTGAATAGTCCTATGTTTGTGTCAGTTTAAGTCTGACTGAGATATGATAATTGATTATATACAGACAAAAGTAGCAACTGGAAAATGTCAAAAGTTTTGACTGTGTGACTGAATCTTAAACACCAGTGCTGTGTGTCAAGCCAGTGTAATGATTACATTGTTTGTAGCTGAGGCGTTTCTGTCAGCTTCACAGACGCTGGACCTTTACCTCCAGCAAGGATAACGTTCATGGCTGCCCAGCACTTTTACCCTCTGGGTTTTTTTTCTTGAGTATTTTGGTTCAAATTCCTGAAAAATGTTGGTTAAGTACAGCTTGTCATAATATTAATTGTGCATTGTGAGCACTGTTAACTTGGTGTCCTGCTCATGGGGACAGTACGATTACTGTTGGTGTTCAAACACGTTTTATTAAGCTTTAACTGATTTTTTTGATTTTTTTATTCTGCAGTGCATCAGATGATATACAGCAATGATTAAAAGGTGGTCAGAAATTAATTGATGTAAAAGCAGGCTAATTCAGCCGATGGAGATATTATCTGAAATACTATATGGAATTTAGTGACTGGTTTAAGCTTTTCCGATTGGGTATAAAATCATGAGAATATATCCGATTTTTAATTTTATTTTGCTCTGACTGCAACTGGAGCCTGTTCCTCGATGTTGCATTGTTTTATTACGTGTCTCTCACATCCAGTCCACACAACAGATACACACAGGATGTCCGAACTGTCAATGTTTGTATGTAAGATTGGGAACAGTGGAAGCTTGCAGACACAGTGGAATCTGCTGTTCAGCGGGCTGATAAAAGCAGGGCTATTTTGAGGAAGTGGTGCAGTATCTTTCACCAGGCTTCACTGCCTCCACCTCGCCCAAACATTTAAATATTTCAGACACACAAACTCGCACAGTCACCATTTGAACAAATGTTAATAAGCCTGCAAGTTCTTCACATTGTTTAATCACAGAAGCAGTAAGATGATGAAAAGTTGCTTAAATAACTTGTTAGTTGAGAACTTGTTGAGCAATTGAGCAGCTTTCATGGTCTCAAAAAGAATGGAAAAGCATTTTGCAAGTCTAACTGTTTCAACAGAATGGCCTTGGATCAGAAATACCATTGATGACCTTAGAAATGATGATTGCATCACATTTTAGGCATCTCACAATGTCATTGGTTCTGATGTATTTCAAATTACAGTATCAGTTCAAACAATTTTTGATATATAAACATCATTGACAGCCACATATTTAAAGACTGGAAGTCTGTGACTAGAAGATAATGTGATGCTTAAACTTATGCAAATACTGAATGATTTGTGGGGGTTTTACTGGGCACTGTAGATTGTTGTCACAGCAACTCCACATTACAATTGACAGTGTTTTGTTCCGCCTCCTCGCTATCATATTCAGAGGGCATATCAATTGTTTATGAGTCATGAATAATTTGGTGAGGGCACATGTCAACTTTTTGTCCTCTTGATTTCAATCGAAAACACCGCCTAAAGACGGGGACGCAAGTACGAACGCTTATTCGAAAATACACTCGACCAAACACATCTGCTTGTACAGCACACGTGTCTTCCCTCTGAGAGAACAGCTTGCAGACATGCCACACCTGCTGCAGAGGAGACTGGAGCTGTGATATGAGGGATAGCAGTGCAACTGATATTCCACAAAAAGATCTTCCTTTTTTCACCCATGGTGGGCTGTTGTGCGCTGGTGAAAAGTCAGCAGTTTCTAAATGAGTCCCCTGATGATATTCAGTGCAGAGTCTTTTTAAGAACATTAATCATATCTGTGTCCTGAGTCAGCATACATGCACAGTATCATTTTAATATGGATCCATAACAGCTGCCCAAATTTAGGAATGGCACGTACGCTGGACTTCTTAGTTCTTAAGTATTTTTTCATTGTAATATAACATTTTTCAACCTAAATGCAGCTTTATTTCTCTGCACGCCGCTCATTTTCAGTATAAAACTGTTTAAAGCTGACACTTACTCAGAGTTACACCTGAACATTTTTGAAGCATAATACATTTGCCAAGCAGCTGAGATAATTTGCTTTCAGTATTATTTAGTTTAAGTGGGTAAAGATAGGTTGATATTGAGTAGATCGTTTCACCTCTTTTAAGATAAAATAGCATTTCAAGGCTCGACACAAGGTTAAGTGGCTGCATAAAGTGTACTATAGCAACCTATTTCCAGAGAGCATCCTTAGTGTACCAAAATTATCTCAACTCTCAAAATCATCTTTTTTTTCTCACGTTCAAGCGTCCCCTCAAACCTCGAGTAGAGCACTGCTACTGTTGGAATCGGATTAGAGCGCCCTGTGGAGTTAGAGTGGGAATTAATGAAGAAACTTTCCCAATAGACCAGCTTTAATCCGGCAAGTGTTGTTGGAATGACAGGAGAATCGTGGGAAAAAAAGGAAATCATTCGCTGTCATACAATGTAATCTCAATCATGTGTGCATCTTACAGTAACTAGTTAACAATAATCTACTTAACTAACTTAAACTTGAACTAGCATTGTTTTTTTGTATGGTAATTACAGTCAGAGATCTCTTAAACATGCCTTCTTTAGTGATTTAACGACTCATTGACACTCCTGTAACCCTCTTAGGTATTATCAGAAGCCTTATCTCTTGCATAGCCCATGTGATGTAGCCCCCTCTAGTGTTATCACTTGATACTTGCATGTACAGGACAGGACTAATGCCACTGTGCAGACCAACATGCCATATACTGCACATATTGGCAGTTGCCACATAGTTGTGATTGTTGCTGTGTATATTTGATGCAGGATCTTGAATTGTTTGGCCAAGCAACAACACACTTATGACCGACAGACTGTGATTGTCCTGCAGGTCCCTATAAAATGTTGTGTTTGTAAAACTAATTGTTCAGTTTATACAAGGAAGTCTATTTATGCCATGCATGTTTGTCACCCAGTGTTTCTTGCGTGCAGGGGCAAATATTTCATGGCAGTTTACACAGTAACTAATAGATGAGCTAAAATCACTGATTCATGAGATAACTCACATTAACCTTTTCCTTGGATAACACAAGATGAAATGAACATGCACCATCAACCAGCCGTGCCGTAATGATTGACAGCCTCGCATCTCTTTCTCGCCATGCAGCAGTCAGCAGAGCAGTCAGCAGAGCAGCCTGCAGAGCAGCCACGAAGATGACAGCTCTCGCTTCCTGACTCCATTAATCCGAGAGGAGAGGTGAGCGATATGTGTATGTTGTTGTTTGTATGTGTGCATGTGTGTGTTATCTCTGATTGGGCCTCATTCTCAGAAGAGAGATTCAAAGAAGTAATGAAAATGTGACTTGAGACTCAGGCACTGAATGCTGGAGATATCCAGCAAATGTTAAAACTGTTAAATTATTTTTTACAGCTTTGTTACAATGGGTCCAAGGGTAAGTCAGGCCACACACAGGACAGTTTTTGTGTCTGTTCTACCAGGTCACGTTTAGATTCATGCTACTGGCAAGAATAATCAACTCAAAATGTCAATGTATTCCCTGATTTCTGCCCACATCAGTCTGTCTTGCATGCATTCTCCACCAGAGGGCGCTTCCTCTTCATATTAGTGCTCAAAAGCTTTGCTACATAACCTGTCCCTGTGTGTTTGTGGTGGCTTTTAATTGTTTTCCAACAAATTCAAGCCTTCGGCCAGCTAACGCGGCTGTCTTGGAAGAGACTTATTCTGTGCAAATGAAGCAATAACATGACATTAATGAGGACAAAAAAGCATAGAGGGCTTTTGTGTACTTGAAAGGTATATTACAAAAAAAGCTTTTTTGTTAGTATGAACTGTCTGAACTGAACTTTTTAAGGTATCTACCTATGTAATTCTATGTGTAACTACTCCTACAGCCTCTACTTCCCTTCAGTTGAGAGACAGGCAGTATCATTAGCTCTGTATCCCCTTGGAATATGCTGCAGTTGTCACAGGGGCACCAGTGACAGGCTTGGACATCAAATCAGTCATAGAACCTGCTGTGTAGGTGTGTGTAGGTGTTTGTTTTAAGCACAGACGTGTGTGTGTGTGTGTGTGTGTGTGTGTGTGTGTGTGTGTGTGCGTGCGTGTGCGTGTGTGTGTGCGTGTATGTGTGTGTGCCTGGTGTCTTGGGATGTGATATGCGGTTTTATACCTTATACCTGCAGTGAAGTCATGTAGCCAGAAGGAAACTAGGCGAGTGATGTCTTGCCTACCGGGGGATTAGGAGGAGGATGTGTCAGGAAAGTAGAACTATCTGGATTTCAAAACTTTTCATATACATTCATTTTGCCTTGAAATAGTTCTTGTTCACTTTATAAGTGCGCTGATGCAGGGGTCATTATCTTTGCTTGCCCTACAACGTAGATTTTAGGGTCAATTAAGTTTTAAGACAGAATGAAAGATGTCAGTGTCCAGATATTTAACAGCAATATAAAGATACAGTCCTGATTTTGGTCTATGATTTGTTTTGTTTTTGTGTTTTTCAGCAAGATCGTCCTTGATTTAATACCATTTAGCAGCTAAAAGCTTGCAGATTTGAGATTTAACCACCAGCACATAAATGCAGTTATGAAAATGAAGTGAAATTGAGTTATTTTGACTTAATTAAAAGGGTATATAAAATGACTGAAGTATCTGATCTAAATCACTGTAAAACTTTAAACTGATGTTGGACCAAGGACAGCTTTTGCACCAAATCGCAGCCAACTTTAACCCCTTCCAGCTTTTGGCAAAGGTATTGACCTTGAAATGAGTAGTTCTGTCTTCCAAAATATGTCGAAGGAACGTTCGGTTAAAGGTGGAACTGAAACAGAAAATGTGTAGCAATCCTCTTCGTCTAGCCTCGTAATAAGCACCCACTCGGCTGCCTTTGCTCTCATTGCTCTATCTACTGTTCACTACACCTCCACTCGTTCTCTCTGTCCTGCACTCTTCCCCATGTTCCTCTCTCTGGCTCTCCCTCCCGCGCACTCTCCTCGCTCAGTGTCTCCACTTGCTCGAATTAGGAAGCGGTATCTGTCAAACCTATGGGATTTCTCGCTGCTCTTCTCTTTGCTGTGCTGGGGATAGCTAGTGAGGGGCGTCTGCAGCAGCTGCAGGGAGAGCAGCGTTCTGTAGCCGGCTTTAGAGGGCACGGAATGTCATGTCTCCTCTGCAGGTAAAAACAGCTGCATTTCTTGCACCGCTGCCTCTCTACCTGTCTCGCCGCCTCCGTGCGCCAGGCTTGTTTTTTTGCTCTCGCCGCATCTGTCTGTTTGTCTTGTGTGCTGCAGTTTGCTCAGTGTGCTATGTGCAGCTGCGTTTTTTCTGGTGAATTAACAGCAGGCTAATGTGTACCACTAGCTGTGATTTTTGGCTGCCTCTTGCCAGATTTTCTGGGCATCTGCGTTGCTTCAGGGAGGGAAGACGTGAGGGCAAGTTTGCTCATTTGCAGTCATTTATGTGTGTTTGCATCCGAGGCTTCTACTAAGTTCAACTCCTCCACTATAACTGCAGATGGGGTTATGTAATATCACAATGTGACTTTGCTGAGACGGTGTAATATGAGTCATCAGTGAAGATGACGCAGCACATGAATGCGAGTTGTGAATCGGGATCACACATTGTGAGACATGTCCTCAGTGGGTCAATTTATAGTATTGTGTATATGTTTCACCTGAGGTTGTCCATGAAATGCATGCAGGACTCATATTTCCCCATTCAAAGCGAGGCAAGTTTTTCGTGTAGCATCTTTCAAACACACAGTGTTGTTACACAAGGTAATAAAAGAAGATATGATGAAGTGAGATACATAAGTAAAGGGTTTAAACAGTATAAAATGAAATAGAAGTTTATAATGGAATAAGACAGCCATAGTGAAGTGTCAAACAGAAAAGCAAACAAACTGTGAATCTGAGCAGATCTCAAGTTTTCTGTAACTTTGCTGCAGATGTGTGGTGCATGAAATCTGAATGCTGCTTCTCAGTGTTTAGTTTTGACTGACAGTAAGGGAACTCTATCCCAGACTACCTGAGAGGTTCTGGATGGTTCATTACGTAGCAGCAGGTCAGACATGTATATTAACCCCAGACCATTCAGTGCTTTAGAAACCAAGAACAGCATTTGAACATCTATTCTTTGACAAACAGGAAGCCAGTGTCATTACCTGAGAACTGGAGCAGCAGCAGTGTTCTGAATCAGCTGCAGCTGTCTGGTCTGCTTTTTAGAGAGACCTGTAAGGTGTTACACCAGTTGAACCCACAAACGCATTGGACAGGTTTTCTACAGTAAGTCCAGCTGAGACAAAATCATCTTAGTGTCCATATACTTGTAGGGTGACAGTAGGCTGATTTTTTAACTATCCGTATGTTGTTATTAAAGTCTAAGTCTGAGTCCATGGCTACCACAAGATTTCTGGCTTGATTAGTGGTCAGCTGAGCACTGAGATGTAACGGTTCTTCTTTGGCTGATTTACAGTTTTATCGATGTTCAACTGTAGACATTTTTGGCAGATCCAGTCATTGATTCGTTCAATGCACTTACTCAGTGCCTGTATGAGACCATTAGTCACCTGGTGATGTTGTTATATAAATCGGTGTGTCATCTGCATAATTATGGTAGGACAGTTTGTTGTTTTATTTAATCTGAGCTAGTGGCAACATTTAGGTGTTGAACAGAAGAGACCTGAGAATGGAGCGGTATGTTAGTAGGTGTAACAACAATACAGTTCTGTATAAAACTCTACTTCCAATGTATTTGGCAATCATTATAATGGCAGTTTTACTTATACATTGATTATTAATGGTTATTAAAGCTAAATTACTCTATATAACGCTTAAATAATATAATATAATGATATCAAATTACACACCTGAACAATTAATTACAGTTCATATTAAAGAATTTTAGTAATGGTTCTCAGCTTCAATTTGTAGCTGAGAAAAAGCACGGTGAAATGCTGATGAATACATAATAAAAAATGTTTTAATAATGATGATATCTAAAAAAGCAACAAACACACTTAGGCAAGGTTTAACAATGACATTATGAGTAAGACGCTATAATGTTATATAAATACATTTAAGCAGTTGTTTTTTGTATAATTGCATCTAATGTTCATAACACTTAAGCCACTTAATCACTGTAAGTGGTTCATAAATACTGTGTAGTTGATCTTTGAAAATTATTTGGAGGGCCATTATAAAGTTGCAACTGTTTATAAATGTAATAATTGATTTATAAAGTAGTTCATTGTTTGCTCCAGTGAAAAAAACATTAACTAAGGTCTAATTAGCTGTAAATTAAAAAACACATTTAAACATAAGTGTGTTTGTAATGTTATTATAAGGACTTATATGTTATTAACTAAGGCTTATTATAAGGGATTAATAGAAAGGGTTACCATATTATCAAACATTAATTAATTACTTTATAACAGTGGATGCTTCATAGAAGGAGTTTAATCTGTTTACAAAGACAATACAAACAATTCTTGATTTCTTCTAAAATTACTTTAAGGTGCAGTATGTAAGAATATTAGATCAAAACAGTAGCAATGACTAAAATATCATCAGAATAACAAAATCAGTTGTCATAATGTGTCGAAGATGTCCATGTATTGTGTTTCAGACATACATACTGAAGTTATTATGCTAACCAGCTAGCCCTTACCAAAGCTTCTGAAGTAGTGGTGTGAACAAGACCAACACTCCCTCAGCGTCTGGACCACTAGCTGCACAGCTAACTGAGCTAACTAGCTACAGTAACTGCAGCTACAGGTAGTGGGTACTCTGGTGATTAAATGCACCCCCTATTTGTTTGGAGCATGAATTGCCAGATGTCCAGATGTTCTCACATATTGCACCTTTTTAATAGTAGGTTGTAATGTGTTATAAACCATTTGTTAATTGTTCATGCTGCTCAGAAAAGTAAAGAAAGCGCTATCCTGTAAATATTATTGGGATTTTGTAATTGTTTCTATTGTTAGTGGTATATGAAGAAGTAATGCAGTACATAATACGACAGTGAATCTAAGTTGAACTGAACTCGATCGATTCAGCGCCACAGAACTGAATCCTGTCTCCTCTCTACTCCTGTGCAGGTCTGACAGTGCAGCCGACAAAATCAGGTGAGTCTGTTTTCCACTCACTCTTTACCTAGATAGGTGTGACTGTACATACCATGCTTCGGGGCTTGTGGGACCGGCCATGCTGTCACCCCATTTAGCCCGTCCCGCCCGCCCCACATGTGACACAGATTCACGGCTTTGTCCCCCAACCAAGGTGTCTGAATGCGCTTTACATCGGGAGAGGCCAGCAGTGAATACAGTTGCAAGCCATGGAATGCCATTGTTTGCTTTTATTGGACAAACAACATCAGACACAAACAGGGCTTTGTGAGCCGAACACTATTGTCTATTGGGTCTATTGTGGAGTTTTTAGTCTTTTAGTTAGGCAGCCGGTGGCAGGTCAGAACTGTGGACCGACACACACTATGGCCACGGACACTTCTGTCGTCAGGGTGTGAGGGCTTTGTGTCACAAGAGACGCTGTGCCAGTCCTGCAGCAAAGGGGTCCAAGGCACAAGCTGAAAAGGTGAGTGACAGGTGATGATGTTTTTAATCAGTGGTGCAGCACATGATAAATGTTGGGACGGGGATATCATGAATAGTTGGTCCTCCGTGCCTAACATTAGTGGGAAGAGACTTGAATTTTTTCTGATTCATCGCAAAATGAAACAACTTTTACCTGGATTTTCTATTGATTGCCTGTTAATATCTCCATTTATTACATGTGGGTTTGCATGTTTTTCTGTATATGTGCATGAGTGGATGGTAGGATTTTCCCAGTTGATGTCTGTGTCGAAGCCCTTGCCTACGTATTGTGCTTTGTTTAAGAGTAATTATGACAGTGAGAAGGGGTATTATGGGCATGTTACGAGGCCTTAACCATGAAAGTGCTTTTTGGCGGGTGAGTGTGTGATCAGCGATCAGTCAGAAGAAGTGGTGTTTGACTGGTGCATTTTCTGAGCTGAGTGGACACTGTTATTTTTGGTGTATTTGTGTGTGTGCACTCTGGTATGTGTGTGTCTGGTTTGGTATGCTTTGAGTGGTCAGTCATGCGAGTTGGTTGACTAGCAGACTGGTTTTAAACCACCAGGAGTCTCTGTAGTCCAACACACAACCAAGACACGGTTTATTAACACAGTTTGTATTGACTGTGTACACCACTGCCTCATTTGTCCCTTTAGGGCAACGTCATCATAAAGTCTGTTCCTGTTGCCAAATTGCATGAATAGAACACAAACGTCTTCTTCTGTAAATAACTTTCTAACAGCTTTTGTTTCAACTGCTGCTGAGTGACGACACAGAACATATTCACTAAAAGTCTGATCACTTGATATCTGGACTACAGGGTTTAAAAACCACTTTCATATAAGAGTGAACCAGTTTTCTAATGTTGAGTGTGATATGTCAGAGGAAGTCAGGAAGTAGTAGACTGTAAAGTGGTGCTTCTTTTTGTGTTTGAGCGTCAAGTGTGTTGTCATCACTTTATCTCATGCAAAGATGTGTTGGGTTGTTTCAGCTGCATGGCGCAAAATGATGTGTGTATTTGATGTTACATTTCACATTCATCTGCTGAAGGGACAAAGGTCCTATTCCCTTGATCTGAGTTTAAAAACGTTTACCTGCATGATTTGGTGGCATTACATCTACTTTGGAAGCACAGCACATTTTTTAAAAATAGAAATATGTATGTATATTTGTCTTCTGATCAGAAACAATTAATTATGTAAGTATTCTATATCATAAAAGATGTGCTGGATGTGATTTTAAAGATGCTAAATGCAAATATCCAGATTATGCTGTGCATTATGAGCTAATTCTCTACAAACAGAGTTCACACTTGCCAAAGTACCTGAAGAGTGAATGTTGTAATTTTAAAATATTGCTGTAATTTGAAAGTGAAGTGAGAGAAAATCAGGAATAAGTGTTTCAGTATGAAGATGTCCTCAGGGTGGAACAAAAATAAAAGGGTTTGAATGGTTAACTAGTTCAAGCCACCAATGAATTGAAAATGCAAATTAAACTATTGGCAGTTGTTGATATAATGGACACATGATCACACTAACAGAACAAAATTAACTAACTGCTCTGCAGCCTTTCACACAGTGCAAATGTCATTTTCATGCAATACAGTACTCAGAATCCCATATGACATCTGTCTCATTTTATAATAACAAATCAATATGCTGTCCATCCTTGACATACAAGCCACATAATGTAAGAACATCTCTGTCTTGCTTGTCCCCAAGCACATCTTTTGCACAATGTTTTGTTCCTGTGTCCCCTGTAACCCTACTGCAGCTATTTCCTAAGTGCTCATGAGTCACACAAACTTCACAAGATCGATCCTCGGTTTGTTATAAAGCCAACTGTAAATAATGCATGCGCAAAGCCCTCTGGCTGGATTAAGCGAGCAGGATGCAAGTGCTTTTGGAAACTCTGGAGTTTGCATGTTTGGAAGGAGAGTCAGTTGTTGTCAGTTTGTCTACAGGCAGAAAGAAGCTGTGATGTATTCTGTGGCTGATGAAATAAGTGGCTGCTGAGTTGACTAATGTGACAGTAACTGATCTTGTCTTTATGATGGCTATCGTAGGGTTGTGCTGTTGAGATTCTCCTCAACAGTGCTGTATTATACTCTCTGCCTTTTCTGTCTCTGCTCTAATGTCCGCATTGCTCTTCCGCCGTCTCGATTGCTGGATTATTGATCATCATCTGTGGTTTGAGACATGAGCTTCCAGTGAAGGAGGTCAGCATAATCTGATCTCACTCTTTACTTTGTGCAGGAGCCTCAGAAAAGCAAGGCTCCAATATACGGAGTACATGATACCCACAGAATTGACGAGCTCCCAATTTCATGTTCTGGATGACTTTCAGACAAGGAAAGGATGAGTCGAGCATTATCGACCCACGATAGCATATTCTGAAAGACTTGAAATTATTATTAACCAGTCCGGGCTGGATTACTGAAATTTTCCACATATTTGTTGTTACCTACACTCTTGAACTTTTTATTCACACACTTTTTTGAATTTATATTTACACATATTACGCATACTTCTCTTCTAAATGTTTCATATGACAAGGCAACAGTTTCCCTTTATTAGTTTTACACTAGTGCAGTGCCCGTAAGAAAAATGTATTCCTATAGAACAGTGGGAGGTTAAGCAGCTTTTTCATGGATGGCCAAATGAGGCTGTGTTTGAAGGTGGGACTTCAGGGATATTTAGGTTTGTTGTGAAATCCGATATTCCAGGGTATAATTGGCTGTTTTTGACTATTTTTGATTTTGCCATTATATTTCACCTTAAAAATTATTTACTTGGTGTCATTATTTTCAGCACAACCTCACATGTGTGACTGTGCAGTTATTTTTTTTATTTTGACATACTGTATTAACACAATGGACCTAAAATTACACAAAAAAAACATAAAATCCGAGTAGAAAAAGTTAACCACAAATATGTTTAACAAACCATTTTTTATTACTTATAATGCAAATATAAATTGTTGTTTGCTAAAGATGTGCATACATTTTAAAAAATTACAAAGTTATATGTAACTATTTACATTTAAGTGCAGGCAATGCTCATTCAGCAGTCTCCTCATTGCTTTGACTCATTAAACAAAAAACCGACTCCACTACACACTAAATACACTACACCAAACACTACATAAAACACTAACTACACAAGCCAAACACGCTAAATGTCACAAATCTCTCAACTCCCAATATCGCTGTTTCTACACCGACCGTCGTTGCATGTCAATCATCCGCCTACGTCCCTCCCACAACTTCCTGTTCCTCAACAACCAAACTCGCTGCTTGGACACTTTCGTAACAACAGCCCGTTTTTACCGTTTCTTTCTGCACCAGACACAAAGCAAACGTGACGGCAATGTTCGCGAAAAAGCATGGCCGACATTATTTACCCTAAGTCCGGTTTTGGACTTGCCGGTGCGTGTGTGAGCTAGCGGGTAGCAGCTAGCTACACACGAACATCCACAGATTCCGATTCCACTTTGTTGTCCGCGCGTCTCCGGATCTCCTCAGACCCGGACAGACTCGGTCCAGACTCTTTTAGTCTCATTAATACATAACAGTCAGTTTAGATGCACAGAACAGAACGGGACCGAATTGACGGCAAAATCCCGGTCCAGCTTGCGCCGCTGCAGGTATAAATCTGCTTGTTTCTTAAGGTGGGGTGTCGCGGTGGGCTCTGCAGTGATTGGCTCTGATGCGCACGTGACTGTGGTGGCTCTGGTGGACAATGCTCGCGAAATGTAAAGCATTTATGAACTTATTTATTAACGGTATCATTGCAGTCCAAAAAAATGCGACATTGCACACCTTTGAACCACGCAGCAGCCATGTTGAAACTCTGAGGTCAGTCTGATCCTGATCCGCAGAGATATTTGAGGCATACACACACACACACACACACACACACACACACACACAGACAGACAGAGATTCCTTGCTTTTATAGAGAGATGGGTGCATCTACAGCTTTGTTTTCTTTCTAATCTTATTGTATTGTGTTCATTTGGCATCTGACTGCTCTGAGCGGTCTGACCCATGATACATGTAGTTGTACACCAGATTATATCAGCACATCAAAAAAAGGTAGCAGTGATGATGAAATTGATTGAAATAGAACCAAACATACTATCTTTCTTGTTCCCCATGTTCTTCTCCCTTTTTAAAACTTTGAGCATACATTACCCACAATGCAACTTAGTCACTGAGTGACATCACTGGACATTTGTCAGATTACATGCAGCTTCCTCTGGAGCCACAAATGCTTTTGTTCTCCTTTCTTCACATATGCAATAATAATACTCCCTAAGACCTGTAAATACACTTTAATATGGAAAAATGGTGGAGCTACCCTTTAATTATTTTGCTCATTTTTCAAGCAAAAATGTTGGTTAACCATTTGCCGTTTCAGCTTCTTTGATTCAAGGATTTGTAGCTCTTTGTCATTTATGATAGCAAGAGTGGCTTTTTGACATTTTATGGATTAAATGAATCATCGTGAAGATTATCAGCAGATCAATTGGTAATGATAAATAATCATTAGTTGCAGCCCTAGATGTAAGCAAGATTTTTGCTTGAATTAGGTCACTGGCTTTGCCAGGGCAGTTATGTCTGCAAGATGCTGTGAATTCATGACGCAGTTGCTATCCCCTCTGCATATTCATTTGTGTATGTGTGAGCGTGCGGCCGACATATCGCTGGTTTTGCTCCTCGCTCGGATGCCGTGATGCTTTATAGTCGAGGACCGCGGATGCATGCCTGCAGCTTGTAGCGCAGACAAGAAGACGGAGGAGGAGGAGAGACAGAGAAGAGAGCAGGGGCGGGAGGCTGATAAAGCAGGGAGACGAACGAGGAAAGGAGGTAGAGGACCACCCTTATCAAGCATAGCCAAAGGGACCTTCCCCCACACACACACCATGGCCCGCCAGCCAATCAGAGTGCTCGCATCCTTGACCCGTCCTCCCTCGTACAACTGCTCATCCATGGCTCAGCGAAGCAGATGTGAGGTGATGCAGGCAAAGGAGGAGAACACTGGCTTAGAGATATTTCTATCAGGATAGCGGCTTCTACTCAGTCTTGCGGCTCGTGAACAGGCATTTCAGCTGAACAAGTGCCACTTTCAGTCTCAGACAGTATTTTCCTCTGACTGGTTTTGGATGTGCTGTGTAAGAGAGGAGGACAAGGAGGGATTTTATGAGGCTTGGCGATGATGACAAAGCATGCTGGACAAGTGACAACCTGACAACGAGACAGCGGGACAGTGATTGAAGAGAGGCCATGAGAGCCAGGAGAGAGGCCAGGATGGTGTCTGCCTGTTCACCATGCACAAACATAAGGTCAGGTCTGATTTCTCTTACCTTTCTTTTCAGCTGTGCTACTTTCTTATGCTGTGATCTTTAGTGTTATCAAACAGCATGGCACCTGACATGCATAGGGAAAAATGTGCATGAGTCTATGCCTTTAATAACTTTGATAACTCTGATTTGCACAGTTACTGTATAAGAAACCCCACCCTGGATATTTTTCATATGTACTACTACTACAAATACTACTACAATAGGAAAAACTGTAAAGGTAATCCATTACATACTATATAATCTAGAATGCGTCCTCTGGCTGTCTTGATAATCACCCTTTTATCTACTACTCTATTATCTACTGAAGTAAGTGCTAATGTACTTTCCACTGACTAAACCACATAGACGAGATGACCCTGTTATTGTTCTGCAGCTGTACCCTTTTCTGTGTGACCTTTGCCGAGAAAATGCTCCTGCTTCCTTTTTTCTGTGTAAAGCAGACTTTCAAAATGTCAACGACAGTTTTTTGACTCACTTAAGAAATGTAGCTTTAAAAGATTTAAACCTGCATTTTACAACGGGAATAATCAAAAGCCGCATTCTTCCCGGTCCTGTTCATGTAAAATGTGTAACAAGCTATTTTTTTTTTTACATTGAGTACGTCAGGGAGAACTGCCAGTCTGCACAGAACCCTGTGACCGCATTAGCTATTCCATATATTTCAGTCTTGTGGGTGTGGCAGGGCTTTACATTAGTGTATTCAGTGACTACTGGGAAGCTTTTGCTTCATTCTGCATTTCAATCAAATATGAGAAATATGTCTAAATGATTAATATACACATGCCTTTACCTTAACCTGATGAATACAGGGAATGGTGGAATAAATCACCCCATGTCCGTATTTTGCTATATCTCACACACACACACACACACACACACACACACACACACACACACACACACACATACGTTTGAGTCGAGGGGATTTTCCAGCTGGCCTCTGGGCCTCCTAAATCTCTACAGTGATCTCTGCTCCCCTGGTCCATTAAGGGCAATTTGGTTAGATTTACTGTGCCTGTCGATGGGGATACAGGGCAGTCCTAGCACTGCTTCAGGTTACCAGTCCGTGATAAATACTCCTGGCAGGTATTACTGCGTTACCCTCACATAACTATATCTTTAGCCCTTAAATGAATCATGGTGTGAAAAAGAAGTGCTACTAGCTCAAGCACACTTTGATTCATTATTTCTATTATGAGACAATGAAATAATAGCTCACCTCATATGCTTTAATGGAAAAGAAGAGGGTCAGATTTCTTCTATTAAATGGGCCAGCTGCTTCACACCTACATATAGTGTCAAGCTGTCATACAGGGAGACATTTACAATATTTCTTTACAGTTGCAGTACACATTTTACTCAATGACTCAATAATAGGCACATTATATGAATTTATGCAAACTTGACATCAGAGATAAAAATGTAATCAAATATCAGTGTCTTCAAAACGCTAGAACATATTGTGAATATTATTGTTTGTTTGTTTTTTTCATTTTCCCCATCTTTTCTTCAAATTGTTGCTTTTTAGAACAGCTCAAAGTACGTGTTTCTTTTAAAACTCCAGCATCCATCATTGTTAACAGCAGCCCACCACAATGTTTAAGCTAAAAAATGACTCAGATATGTCTTATAAAGAATACTGTGAACAGCAGTGAGGTCAGCCACACAAAAGGCTGAACCAGAGCTGGATCAGGCAATAAACTCCACTCTAGTGCTGTTGGTCAGTGAGATTTGACAGCACTGTCCATTTAACCACCAAGTCTCAGATTCGAACACACACTGGGTCATGCTACTGCCATCAAATTTGGTTTCATGGGCATAAGAGTTCAGGTCAACAGTGTGTATTTAATGTCTCCTTGTTTGACATTTGTGATATCAGTTGAGGTAAATAGTGTGTTAAGGGGATTAAATGTTGTTCAGGAAGGACCAGTCTTGCAGCATCTCTTGCCAGTTGGTACAACACCTACTTTGGGAACAACTGCTATAGATACTGAATTTTAAAAATAAACCTCAGAACAGGACATATGGTTCTTTATCTGCAGACTCTAATTTTGGATGCATTAATTACAGCTATTTGCCTTCTCTAGTCTTAATAACTTCTTCCACAAATAAGATTTTCACCAATCCGAGCCTGAGTCATAATCAAGTCACGGCCTGTATTTTGGGCCAGCTGCTGATGTCCCTCAGTCTAGGTGATTCATTAAGCACTCCTGTCTGTGGAAAATCTGCCTGTCACTGGCACACCCACTTACCACTTTTGTGAACGGTCTTGTTATCATGCTGGGTGGACATCTGCCTCACTGTAGAGTTAAACACGGAGATGTGCCATGCACATATGCCATTTAATCGTATGAGCTAAACTAAATTTAGACCCGTCTTTGTCTTTCAGTGATCATATTTAGAGATGCTTCCTTTTGTTGGAGCTGAAACTGATACCAATCCATTTGTTAGTCGTCCAAAATCCACTTCATGTACCGTCTTATTAAGGGAGTATTAGCGGCAGGAGGGATTTGAGGTCTGCAAGATAAAGAGCCCGGGGTTCATTTAAACCATTGTGCTAACCAAAGTATTAAATTGGGGCACTTATGAGAAAGTATAAGAATATAGGTAGTTTTTCACATCACCTTACAGGCCCTACTGTATATATCTGAGTGGGCCGTGTGTCTGTCTTCAGGCCCTCACTGCTGACTAATCACAGGGCCTCTGGTGACTCACAGTATAATTCACATATGTTCATCAGCAAATCAATCCCGCTGATCACGCTAAATGTGCCCCAGCAGGGCACCATTTAATGCGTTTTTTTCTCTGCAAATAAGCAGTCTTATCCAGATGCATATCCACAGGGATGAAACTCAAATATGTTGTAGGTGGAGATCCATCTGTCGTGTAAAGCATCATAACACGATTGTTCAATGCTGAACACATCAGCTCCATCCAGGGGTTTAGCTCAATAGAGCTGTTGAGGATTAACACTAAACTCCAAAGACCTCCACAGGCCTATTCAATTCTCTGTGCCAGATTGGCTTTCTTAAACATATTTCGTCTTTAATGGAAAGTCTGTTCTTCAAGTTTCATAAATCAAGCTGTGTAATCTGTAATCTGTCTCCTCTGAATTGCCTTCCTCTGTAGCAGCCATGATTGATTTCCCTTCTGGCTGATCCAAAGAGGCCATGGATTATTCTTACATAGGGCTTCCTCTGTTCCTCTGCAGCATAAGTGAACAGAGCACCCACGGTCATTTTAAACATCCACTTTCAAGCTCTCCGTTCTCTGGGGCAAATATTGAAGGATTTCGACAAGGTGCTTTTATAATGCATCAAGCGCTGGATAAAATGTTAATGCGTGTGTGTTTAATCTTTTAACAGAAATGTCCTTAGTTAATCAATTTCTCTCAGTGAGAAAATATTAAACTCGATTAGCTCACTGATAGGCATAACATCTGCAGAAAGGTGTTGCACAGCTGAAAGAAAAATCCAGATAGGCGCTGAGAAGCTCAGTCAGGGGTAAAGGAGTGGGAAGAAATTGCTCTGACTGGAGAGGCAAATGTATTATAAGGTGCCACAGCAAAAAATGAATTGATTGAATAGATGGAGGAGTGGTTGAGGGCCTCTGATCACAGTGATTCATGGTACATGTGGGCGCTCTCTATTGAGTCACTGGCGGCTGCAGCGACCGGAGTGAAAGGACTGCACTCTGTAAACCCAATTACCCATTGCTTCACTTAATACACATACACACACAAACACACGTACTTTTGTGTGAAACGTTAGCCTCAAACAATTTTGTTTGTTTTGAATCACCAGGATTAGAGTAGGACTAATAGCAAATGTCAGAACATATTTACAACCACGTAAAGGCTTTTCATTCGAAGACGAGCGTTCATCATATAACCACTGAGATGACAGAAAGTGTTTTTTTGGCTCGGTTTTCTTGTGAGGGAAAAACTCATCTGAACCAACTACAGAAAACACCAAATAAAAAGTTTTGGTAACACTTTAGATGAGGGTACACGTGCTCACCATTAACATGTTGCTTATTAGCATGGATATAAATAGCAAATTGGCTCCTTTTCAGTCATGATAAAGTACTAATTAATGTTTTATTCTGCATGGTCATATTCAACAACTACTTGGCCAAGACTTATTACTGCACTGTTTTAAAATCTCAGCTGAACAATTAGTGTAGTAGACAGTGTCAACAAGTGGTTGTGATAGATGACTAATGAACTACTCTGTGAAACCCCTCTTGATAGTAAATAATAAAGTAGTACGTATATTATGACCTGATTACATCTGATTTAGCTTTTTTGTCTGGGATGCCATGGACAAGCTGTGTCCTCAGACATGGCTACAGACGTAGGATTGTGGCAGTTCTAAATTATCAGGAAATCTCAATGAGACAGTACATAGGCGAGTTTAACACCTTTTTTAAGTAATTCATGTGAAGATTTTCACAATTATCCTGTTTGATTATTACTCGATAGTGGAAATTCACCACACATAACTTAACCTGAGAGTTTTCATCACAATCCGTGATAATACCTTTTATTGCCCCGTCCCTAACATGGGCCATATAAGATAGTAGTACCACAGAAACCACATTCACCCTAAATTACATTTAACAGATATGGTCCGTTCTCACAACAGCTTCACTAGAACCTCTGTGTAAGGTCTTGTGCAACTATTTTACCAGTACAATATTTAACATATTATGAGGACTTAACATTAAGACCAATATCTTAGCATTTAAAAATGTCCCAACTTTACAGCCATAGCCTTCACTGAGCAAAATGTATCAATGTGGTAATTCATGTCTAACCACTTCCTGGCTTGCTATCTTCAAGCAGTAATTAGGACTTCCGGAGAGTGTCGCAGCTGAGAGGCATCGATACTCATGCATTTCAGTTAGCATCAACCATCATATCATGAAAAAGTAAAGAAGATATTCATCATTCACTCTTCTTTACCTTCACTGATAGGCCAAGCAAAAGAAGTGGAAGAAACTGATATGGAAACCCCAAAGGTAGGATACAACTCAACAAGCAAAAGACACCTCCACACATGAGCAGTGACTTTATGTCACCAAACAAAGATACATAACAGGTTGTGAAATATTGTACCATCCTTCATCCTCTGCATATACTCCCCCCTTTTTTAATAAAAGTATGTATCTTACTCATCATCAGTTGTAAAAAGTAAGAGTGATTCATCACATCTGAGAATGTCATACTCACACGCACCAAAAGAGGGAGCTGTTCCAGTAAAGTGCACTGTGTAGAAATCCCTCAAGTGCATGTAGTTCCTCTCCACTTCTTTTGGTCCTCAGATTTCACAGTGTGTCGGATCCAAGAACAAAACTGCTGTAGCATCATTCACTGAAACACTGTCAGCATTGTCCTCGGCAGGAGCACTGCAGGGTTAGAGGTTGGGACACTGACATTTTGGTCCCGGTATGGCCTGTCCGTGTTCTTACACATGATTTCTCAAAGCCGCTCTGCAAGGACAAGACTGTAGAGAAACTGGTAAAGCTGTTTGCTGTTATCAGTTTAGTACTCAAGATGATTTCTACCCAGTCGGTGAGAACAGCTGTATAATGTCTTCTGTAGCACCTGAGGTGTTTTGTCATGTCTAATGACCTAATGATGTCCTGATGCCCAGAAACTACAAATTCATTAAAGAACGCCTGTGTGTCAGACCAGATTTTTTGAGTTTGAAGGACAACAACGTTCACCAGGCAGGAGTACCCTTTTAAACATTGAATATACATATCCACTTTATTTCTATGCTTTCTCGTTATAAAAACTATTGCTCATTGCTTAAGGATGCACATTCAAAAGCATTTTAATGAAATGCAATTCAATATCAAATGTATAGAACACCCTGATGACACTGTAAATTACAGAGTAGAGATGTAAGCGACTCTCCCATTAACCCTAACCCATTTAATTTACAATAACCCTGCTTTTCTGGACACCTTGTGTTACTTTGTGTCATGTTAATGCTCTAGAGTAGAGAATAATCATCAGCAGCATGTCGGCTGGTCAGTGCAGTGTTATCTCAGCCTGATTTTTGCTGCGATTGAAGGTAACAGTAGAGATGACTCAGGGAAAGTGAATCTAAGGTTCTTATTAAGGTGGGGGCTAAAACATGAAAAGTTTGCAGGAGCGGTATGAAATTAATCCATTTGATGAAGCTACATGCTAAGCACTATCATATACACAAGACTGGACTGGTTGAGTGCAAACTGACATGACTTGTTGGTTTGAGATTGGATAGACGGCATCTCACCCAGAAGGCCACTTGATTCACCAGATCACGCGATTGAAGCTGCAATTAACATTGATTTTCATTATTAATTCATCTGCCGATTATGATTAATTGATTAATATAATGCGCAAAAGCATTTGTATTATTTATGAATATCATAAACTTGAATAGTATCGACTGGCCTACATGTAGAGTCAGGTAAGACAGAGTTGTTACCTGTTGTCACCTGAGGACAGTCGCTCTCTGCAATATTTAACCTTGATGATGTAATCCAAAGTTTCAGGTTTTCATTTACAGCGTAGGCTGGATGAGGAAGAAGCAGTGGGTTTTCATTGTGATTCATGACATTAGCTTTGCAGATTTCATCAGTACAAACTTGAGGCCTTGCCGGGTGCTTTGTCACTGTGAGTGACGTGGGTCATTTGTGAAGCTTGAAATAACTCAAGTGGCGTCCTTGAAGGCTTTGTGGGTGATAATGGCATAGCAACCAGTGGTAAGCAAATGTAAAGTGTGTGTGTGTGTTTCTGTGAGGCTCAGCTTTGTGTTTTCCCTGTTTACATCTGTACGTCTGACTGAAAAGAGCAAGGTCTGCATGTGGCCCTGAAGCAGCAGGCTGGGACGGCTCCCAGCTTCGATAATGACAGGGTCGTCTCTGTGGCAACAGCCCTGACTGACTGCATAGGATTGTCAGGGAGGGGCCAGTCAATATCTCTCCACCCGATCCCTTATCCCATCACCACTCCAGTCCTTTCATATAAAAATAGCTTTCCTCACTCTGACTTCAAGCTGTTTCTTCAGAGCACGTAAGTGTGTGCAAGTTCGTCCCACTTAGAAACCAGAGAAAAAGTTTGACGAAGACGGAATGAACATTGACTTAATTTAGACGGCATCGTCCATGCAGCTGCTGTGTTTTTAATCAGCTTGCCTGCTTGAATGAAGGTTAAACAAAAGTTCCTCCGAGGAAGGAGCATGAGGACACAGATGGGGTTATTCTTTCACCCGAGGAGGTTCGCTCTTGAGCATTAGCAACAGTGAACAACCCCTCAGCAACAGCTCATCTGAACACGTCACACCACAGCATCTTACGCTCATTGATGATGAGGTCATGTGGAGCTATTTCATAATTCAGTGACGACTGAGCTGGCATGGTTTAGTTATGTAATTAGGAACAATGTGGAAAAGGTGTTGATAATACTCAGAGTTAATGGGGTTTGTGCCAGTTTTCTGATTTTTGTCTAAGCTACAATTGGGAAAAGTAACAGGAAATATCAAGTCCATTTTAGAAATTTATATTCCAATGAGTAAGGTCAGAAAGCTTCTCTGCAGTGTCTCTTTGACATTTTTGTCCCTAGACAGCCGAGTCAGCAGTGCAGTGATACAGTAGCGGCTGAACTGTATAGCATACTTTACTGGATGTGGTGAAGATGTGGCAAGATCAGCTGAACCTGATCTCTCTGAGTCGTGGCATCATTTTTCTGAACAGAGTGGCTGTGTATTTGAGGAGCTCAGGGTCATGGATGTGATGAGTCATTGGTGTTCTGCATAATAGCTCCAGCTCCAGTGTAGGCTGGAGATACATGCACACTTCCTGTTCCTCTTTGCAGGTAGCCCATAGAGATACTACGCTGATTATTAGTCTGTTGATACTAATAATCACTTTTGTTGAATATCAGTTACACTCACTTGCAGTGAATGGGCTCTCGTTTATTCAAAATGTATTTATTATATTTATTATCCCTTTTATGTAGACAATACACTCCATACAGATACACTGCCACAGCTGTAATATGTGTAGCTTGGTAGTGATATGGGTCACTGAATTTAATGAATTTCATCTTTATCGGACAACAGTGAGACAAGAATTAGCTAGCTGGTGTGGTATTTCCAAACTGTGAAATGCAGTCAGTTGAAAGTAATGTTAATGTATTGCCATGACAGCAACTGAAGGGATGTAATGGAGACGCCAGTGTTAAGACTTCCGTCTAGTAGCCCAGTTTCATCTAAAAAAGGTTGGAACAATGAAGGAGGCTCTCTGGCTGATTATGATGAATGTTAGCTGACAAGGCTAGTGCCCGATGTGTTCCACTGCTGGTGTTTCAATAAAGCTATCTTATTATATTGTTGTTACTAAAATGAGCTAGTAAAAGATAAGTAGAAGAGTCAAATAAATGTGATTTGATGAATCACTTTTTGTATGTTTTTTTGGCTTCATAATGTTTTTTGTAGAAGTACTTGGTAAACAGCCACTGGTGTTACTTCAAATACATTTTAGTTCACTGCAAGAGATGCACCATTTTTTAAGTGAAACTGCAGGGCTCATTTAGAAAGGCATTGAGCAAAAGGTCTGATGCGATTGAATAAAGGTACAATCATTGACTTGTATTATGACAGTGACTAAGAAGCTGTTCTTACTGTGTATCGGTGATTCGACGAATCAGGCCGACCCAGTTGGCCTAATAGGGTCAGTATTGGTGCACATATCGACATATAAGTACATCCATATAGAAATCTTTGAAAGT